>NW_027461776.1:1514304-1577376 GCF_050947455.1 Rhinoderma darwinii
ATTACATAAACCTGATGACCCTCACATATTACATATATTGAAGTACTCCTCACAGATTACATATATCCTGATGTAACCCTCACATATTACATATACAAGAGATACATATCAGATGGCTCTGATGTACCCCGCACATATTACATATACCCTGATGTACTCCTCACATATTACATATACCCTGATGTACTCCTCACATATTACATATACCCTGATGTACTCCTCACATATTACATATATCCTGATGTACTCCTCACATATTACATATATCCTGATGTACTCCTCACATATTACATATACCCTGATGTACTCCTCACATATTACATATATCCTGATGTACTCCTCACATATTACATATACCCTGATGTACTCCTCACATATTACATATATCCTGATGTACTCCTCACATATTACATATACCCTGATGTACTCCTCACATATTACATATATCCTGATGTACTCCTCACATATTACATATACCCTGATGTACTCCTCACATATTACATATATCCTGATGTACTCCTCACATATTACATATACCCTGATGTACTCCTCACATATTACATATATCCTGATGTACTCCTCACATATTACATATATCCTGATGTACTCCTCACATATTACATATATCCTGATGTACTCCTCACATATTACATATATCCTGATGTACTCCTCACATATTACATATATCCTGATGTACTCCTCACATATTACATATATCCTGATGTACTCCTCACATATTACATATATCCTGATGTACTCCTCACATATTACATATATCCTGATGTACTCCTCACATATTACATATATCCTGATGTACTCCTCACATATATCCTGATGTACTCCTCACATATTACATATATCCTGATGTACTCCTCACATATTACATATACCCTGATGTACTCCTCACATATTACATATACCCTGATGTACTCCTCACATATTACATATACCCTGATGTACTCCTCACATATTACATATATCCTGATGTACTCCTCACATATTACATATACCCTGATGTACTCCCTCACATATTACATATACCCTGATGTACTCCTCACATATTACATATATCCTGATGTACTCCTCACATATTACATATATCCTGATGTACTCCTCACAAATTACATATACCCTGATGTACTCCTCACATATTACATATACCCTGATGTACTCCTCACATATTACATATATCCTGATGTACTCCTCACATATTACATATATCCTGATGTACTCCTCACATATTACATATACCCTGATGTACTCCTCACATATATCCTGATGTACTCCTCACATATTATATATATCCTGATGTACTCCTCACATATTACATATACCCTGATGTACTCCTCACATATTACATATATCCTGATGTACTCCTCACATATTATATATATCCTGATGTACTCCTCACATATTACATATACCCTGATGTACTCCTCACATATTACATATATCCTGATGTACTCCTCACATATTACATATATCCTGATGTACTCCTCACATATTACATATATCCTGATGTACTCCTCACATATTACATATACCCTGATGTACTCCTCACATATTACATATATCCTGATGTACTCCTCACATATATCCTGATGTACTCCTCACATATTACATATATCCTGATGTACTCCTCACATATTACATATATCCTGATGTACTCCTCACATATTACATATATCCTGATGTACCCCTCACATATTACATATACCCTGATGTACTCCCCACATATTACATATACCCTGATGTTACTCCTCACATATTACATATATCCTGATGTACCCCTCACATATTACATATACCCTGATGTACTCCCTCACATATTACATATACCCTGATGTACTCCTCACATATTACATATATCCTGATGTACTCCTCACATATATCCTGATGTACTCCTCACATATTACATATATCCTGATGTACTCCTCACATATTACATATACCCTGATGTACTCCTCACATATTACATATACCCTGATGTACTCCTCACATATTACATATACCCTGATGTACTCCTCACATATTACATATACCCTGATGTACTCCTCACATATTACATATACCCTGATGTACTCCTCACATATTACATATATTCCTGATGTACTCCTCACATATTACATATATCCTGATGTACTCCTCACATATTACATATATCCTGATGTACCTCACATATTACATATACCCTGATGTACTCCTCACATATTACATATATCCTGATGTACTCCTCACATATTACATATACCCTGATGTACTCCTCACATATTACATATATCCTGATGTACTCCTCACATATTACATATACCCTGATGTACTCCCCACATTACATATACCCTGATGTACTCCTCACATATTACATATATCCTGATGTACTCCTCACATATTACATATATCCTGATGTACTCCTCACATATTACATATACCCTGATGTACTCCTCACATATTACATATATCCTGATGTACTCCTCACATATATCCTGATGTACTCCTCACATATTACATATATCCTGATGTACTCCTCACATATTACATATATCCTGATGTACTCCTCACATATTACATATATCCTGATGTACCCCTCACATATTACATATACCCTGATGTACTCCCACATATTACATATACCCTGATGTACTCCTCACATATTACATATATCCTGATGTACTCCTCACATATATCCTGATGTACTCCTCACATATTACATATATCCTGATGTACTCCTCACATATTACATATACCCTGATGTACTCCTCACATATTACATATATCCTGATGTACTCCTCACATATCACATATATCCTGATGTACTCCTCACATATTACATATACCCTGATGTACTCCTCACATATTACATATATCCTGATGTACTCCTCACATATATCCTGATGTACTCCTCACATATTACATATATCCTGATGTACTCCTCACATATTACATATATCCTGATGTACTCCTCACATATTACATATATCCTGATGTACCCCTCACATATTACATATACCCTGATGTACTCCCCACATATTACATATACCCTGATGTACTCCTCACATATTACATATATCCTGATGTACTCCTCACATATATCCTGATGTACTCCTCACATATTACATATATCCTGATGTACTCCTCACATATTACATATACCCTGATGTACTCCTCACATATTACATATACCCTGATGTACTCCTCACATATTACATATACCCTGATGTACTCCTCACATATTACATATACCCTGATGTACTCCTCACATATTACATATACCCTGATGTACTCCTCACATATTACATATATCCTGATGTACTCCTCACATATTACATATATCCTGATGTACTCCTCACATATTACATATATCCTGATGTACCCCTCACATATTACATATACCCTGATGTACTCCCCACATATTACATATACCCTGATGTACTCCTCACATATTACACATACCCTGATGTACTCCTCACATATTACATATACCCTGATGTACTCCTCACATATTACATATATCCTGATGTACTCCTCACATATTACATATACCCTGATGTACTCCTCACATATTACATATATCCTGATGTACTCCTCACATATTACATATACCCTGATGTACTCCCCACATATTACATATACCCTGATGTACTCCTCACATATTACATATATCCTGATGTACTCCTCACATATTACATATATCCTGATGTACTCCTCACATATTACATATACCCTGATGTACTCCTCACATATTACATATATCCTGATGTACTCCTCACATATATCCTGATGTACTCCTCACATATTACATATATCCTGATGTACTCCTCACATATTACATATATCCTGATGTACTCCTCACATATTACATATATCCTGATGTACCCCTCACATATTACATATACCCTGATGTACTCCCCACATATTACATATACCCTGATGTACTCCTCACATATTACATATATCCTGATGTACTCCTCACATATATCCTGATGTACTCCTCACATATTACATATATCCTGATGTACTCCTCACATATTACATATACCCTGATGTACTCCTCACATATTACATATATCCTGATGTACTCCTCACATATTACATATATCCTGATGTACTCCTCACATATTACATATACCCTGATGTACTCCTCACATATTACATATACCCTGATGTACTCCTCACATATTACATATATCCTGATGTACTCCTCACATATTACATATATCCTGATGTACTCCTCACATATTACATATATCCTGATGTACCCCTCACATATTACATATATCCTGATGTACTCCTCACATATTACATATACCCTGATGTACTCCTCCCATATTACATATATCCTGATGTACTCCTCACATATTACATATACCCTGATGTACTCCTCACATATTACATATACCCTGATGTACTCCTCACATATCTATCTATCTATCTATCTATCTATCTATCTATCTATCTATCTATCTATCTATCTATCTATCTATCTATCTATCTATCTCATATCTATCTATCTATCTATCTATCTATCTATCTATCTATCTATCTATCTATCTATCTATCTATCTATCTATCTATCTATCTATCTATCTATCTATCTATCTATCTATCTATCTATCTCATATCTATCATCTATCTATCATCTATCTATCTATCTATCTATCTATCTATCTATCTATCTATCTATCTATCTATCTATCTATCTATCTATCTATCTATCTATCTATCTATCTCATATCTATCTATCTATCTATCTCATATCTATCATCTATCTATCTATCTATCTATCTATCTATCTATCTATCTATCTATCTATCTATCTATCTATCTATCTATCTATCTATCTATCTATCTATCTATCTATCTATCTATCTATCTATCTATCTATCTATCTATCTATCTATCTCATATCTATCATCTATCTATCTATCTCATATCTATCTATCTATCTATCTATCTATCTATCTATCTATCTATCTATCTATCTATCTATCTATCTATCTATCTATCTATCTATCTATCTATCTCATATCTATCTATCTATCTATCTATCTATCTATCTATCTATCTATCTATCTATCTATCTATCTATCTATCTATCTATCTATCTATCTCATATCTATCTATCTATCTATCTATCTATCTATCTATCTATCTATCTATCTATCTATCTATCTATCTATCTATCTATCTATCTATCTATCTATCTATCTATCTATCTATCTATCTATCTCATATCTATCTATCTATCTATCTATCTATCTATCTATCTATCTATCTATCTATCTATCTATCTATCTATCTATCTATCTATCTATCTATCTATCTCATATCTATCTATCTATCTATCTATCTATCTATCTATCTATCTATCTATCTATCTATCTATCTATCTATCTATCTATCTATCTATCTATCTATCTATCTATCTATCTCATATCTATCATCTGTCTCTTGTTGTCTGTGTTTCTATACATGTTTTAGTATGTGTATTTTCCATATGTAGAGCCCCGGGCCCCCGGCTCCCCTCTGTGTGTTAATCAGATTGGGCATTAATCCGCAGGGTGTGTCTGGGATCATATTAACCGTTGCAAACACAACACGTATTGTTCTCTGCTGAAAAGAAGCCACATTCCCAGGTTTTGATAACACAACACGACTGAAGGAATGCGCGGCTGCAGACAACTCGCAGGATTGTACTGCTTCAGACTGGAGCCGAACCCCATCCCTGCACTGGGTGGGGGCATCACTGGCACTGCGGCTGTTGGGGCATCACTGGCACTGCGGCTGTGGGGGCATCACTGGCACTGCAGCTTTGTGGGCATCTGTGGTACTGCGGCTGTGGACACTCTGTTGACTGCTGGGCACTCGTGTGTTACTGTCCAGCAGCTATGGGTGATAATATATGGGATAATGCCCCCCCCCACTGAACATTATAACATTATAAGATTATTAGAATTTTACTGAGTTTCATGAGGCCTCACCTCAGATGATGCGAACCTCTTTATGAGGAGGAGGTGTTGTCATGAATATCTTATATCGCACTCATATGTGCATCATTGTGGTCAGTGGGTTTTGGGCAGGAGCAGGTCCGGCTACAGGTTTATGTGGGCCCTTGGGTGACAGAGTCTCAGAGAACCACTTTGCAGTGCAACTCAAGCAGCGGCGTGGCAGTACACACACGGGGCAATAATACACATAACAATGATATGCAAGACAGTATCATGCCCTTCATCCAGTTTAATGCCACATAGTGACCCCCACACAGTATAATGCCCCATAGTGCCCCCCCACTCAGTATAATTCCCCATAGTGCCCCCCACACAGTATAATGCCCCATAGTGCCCTTCATACAGTATAATGCCCCATAGTGCCCCCCCACTCAGTATAATTCCCCATAGTGGCCCCCACACAGTATAATGCCCCATAGTACCCCCCCCACTCAGTATAATTCCCCATAGTGCCCCCCACACAGTATAATGCCCCATAGTACCCTTCATACAGTATAATGCCTCATAGTGCCCCCACACAGTATAATTCCCCATAGTACCCTTCATACAGTATAATGCCCCATAGTGCCCCCCACACAGTATAATGCCTCATAGTACCCTTCATACAGTATAATGCCCCATAGTGCCCCCCCCCACTCAGTATAATTCCCCATAGTGCCCCCCACACAGTATAATGCCCCATAGTGCCCTTCATACAGTATAATGCCTCATAGTGCCCCCACACAGTATAATGCCCCATAGTACCCTTCTTACAGTATAATGCCTCATAGTGCCCCACACAGTATAATTCCCCATAGTACCCTTCATACAGTATAATGCCCCATAGTGCCCCCCCCACTCAGTATAATTCCCCATAGTGCCCCCCACACAGTATAATGCCCCATAGTGCCCTTCATACAGTATAATGCCTCATAGTGCCCCCACATAGTATAATGCCCCATAGTACCCTTCTTACAGTATAATGCCCCATAGTGCCCCCACACAGTATAATGCCCCATAGTACCCTTCTTACAGTATAATGCCTCATAGTGCCCCCACACAGTATAATGCCCCATAGTACCCTTCATACAGTATAATGCCCCATAGTGCCCCCCACACAGTTTAATTCCCCATAGTGCCCCCTCACACAGTATAATTTCCCAAAGTGCCCCCTCACACTGTATAATTCCCCAAAGTGCCCCCCACTCAGTATAATTCCCCATAGTGCCCCCCACACAGTATAATTCCCCATAGTGCCCCCCCACAGTATAATGCCCCATAGTGCCCTTCATCCAGTTTAATGCCCCATAGTGCCCCCCACACAGTATAATGCCCCATAGTGCCCCCCACACAGTTTAATGCCCCATAGTGCCTCCCCCCACACTATAATGCCCCATAGTGCCCTTCATGCAGTTTAATGCCCCATAGTGCCCCCCCACACAGTTTAATGCCCCATTGTGCCCCCACACAGTATAATGCCCCATAGTGCTCCCCCCCACAGCATAATGCCCCATAGTGCCCTTCATCCAGTTTAATGCCCCATAGTGCCCCCCACACAGTATAATGCCCCATAGTGCCCCCCACACAGTATAATGCCCCATAGTGCCCCCCACACAGTATAATGCCCCATAGTGCCCCCCACACAGTATAATGCCCCATAGTGCCCCCCCCCACAGTATAATGCCCCATAGTGCCCTTCATCCAGTTTAATGCCACATAGTGACCCCCACACAGTATAATGCCCCACAGTGCCCCCCACACAGTATAATGCCCCATAGTGCCCCCCACACAGTATAATGCCCCATAGTGCCCCCCCCCACACTATAATGCCCCATAGTGCCCTTCATCCAGTTTAATGCCCCATAGTGCCCCCCACACAGTTTAATGCCCCATAGTGCTCTTCATACAGTATAATGCCCCATAGTGCCCCCCCCACAGTATAATGCCCCATAGTGCCCTTCATCCAGTTTAATGCCCCATAGTGACTCCCACACAGTATAATGCCCCACAGTGCCCCCCACACAGTATAATGCCCCATAGTGCCCCCCACACAGTATAATGCCCCATAGTGCCCCCACACAGTATAATGCCCCATAGTACCCTCACACAGTATAATGCCCCATAATGCCCTTCATACAGTTTAATGCCCCATAGTGCCCCCACACAGTATAATGCCCCATAGTGCCCTTCATACAGTATAATGCCCCATAGTGCCCCCACACAGTATAATGCCCCATAGTGCCCCCACACAGTATAATGTCCCATAGTGCCCTCCACACAGTGTAATGCCCCATAGTACCCTTCACACAGTCTAATGCCCCATATTGCCCCCCACACAGTATAATGCCCCATAGTGCCCCCCACACAGTATAATGCCCCATAGTGCCCCCCACACAGTATAATGCCCCATAGTGCCCCCCCCCCCATTTATAATGCCCCATAGTGCCCTTCATCCAGTTTAATGCCACATAGTGACCCCCACACAGTATAATGCCCCACAGTGCCCCCCACACAGTATAATGCCCCATAGTGCCCCCCACAGTATAATGCCCCATAGTGCCCTTCATCCAGTTTAATGCCCCATAATCCAAAAGAAGAGGCAGCACTCCAATAGTGTAGAAAAAAACAAAAATGTCTTCACCCAACATGCAGGCAACGTTTCACCTTCCCATTGAAGGCATTCTCAAGCAATGAATGTGGGTGCTCAAAGCATTTATATAGTGTGCAAAAGTACAAACAGGCAACGTACGATAATCAGACACGATTAATGATAAAGTGTAAATGCTGCAATTCATACAGACATCATGTGGAAGACGAGTGAATCATAGATCCCAATAGTAACATAAAATACATCAATGTGCAATAAAGTATCAATTATATTAATATGAGTTACAGCCGCCACTCACCGCAAGTCGTCACAAACTCTTCTAATTTAAGGATTAAGATATATTACCATTATCGCCGAAATCACAGCGTTGTGTAAGATTCACAGCACATGCTCACATCGGCACATCTCGTTTATTCTTGTATAATGCCCCATAGTGCCCTTCATACAGTTTAATGCCCCATAGTACCCTCACACAGTATAATGCCCCATAGTGCCCTTCATACAGTTTAATGCCCCATAGTGCCCTTCATACAGTTTAATGCCCCATAGTGCCCCCACACAGTATAATGCCCCATAGTACCCTCACACAGTATAATGCCCCATAATGCCCTTCATACAGTTTAATGCCCCATAGTGCCCCCACACAGTATAATGCCCCATAGTGCCCTTCATACAGTATAATGCCCCATAGTGCCCCCACACAGTATAATGCCCCATAGTGCCCCCACACAGTATAATGTCCCATAGTGCCCTCCACACAGTGTAATGCCCCATAGTACCCTTCACACAGTCTAATGCCCCATATTGCCCTCCATACAGTATAATGCCCCATACTGCCCTTCATACAGTATAATGCACCATAGTGCCCCCACACAGTATAATGACCCACAGTGCCCCCCACACAGTATAATGCCCCATAGTGCCCCCCACACAGTATAATGTCCCATAGTGCCCTTCATACAGTATAATGCCCCATAGTGCCCCCCACACAGTATAATGCCCCATAGTTCCCTTCATACAGTATAATGCCCCATAGTGCCCCACACACAGTATAATGCCCCAAAGTGCCCTTCATACAGTATAATGCCCCATAGTGCCCGTCACACAGTATAATGCCCCATAGTGCCCCCACACACAGTATAATTCCCCATAGTGCCCTTCAAACCATTTAACGCCCCATAGTGCCCCCACACACAGTATAATGCCCCATAGTTCCCTTTGTACAGTATAATGCCCCATAGTGCCCTTCATACAGTATAATGCCCCATAGTGCCCCACACACAGTATAATGCCCCAAAGTGCCCTTCATACAGTATAATGCCCCATAGTGCCCCCACACAGTATATTGCCCCATAGTGTCCCTAAACAGTATAATATCCCATAGTGCCCCCACACAGTATAAAACCCATAGTGCCCTTCATACAGTATAATGCCCCATAGTGCCCCCACATAGTATAAAACCCCATAGTGCCATTCATACAGTATAATGCCTCATAGTGCCCCTCACACAGTATAATGCCCCATAGTGCCCCCACACAGTATAATGCCCCATAGTGCCCCACACAGTATAATGCCCCATAGTGCCCCTACACAGTATAATATCCCATAGTGCCCCCCACAAAGTATAATGCCCCATAGTGCCCCTACACAGTATAATATCCCATAGTGCCCCCACACAGTATAATGCTCCATAGTGACCTTCATACTGTTAAATGCCCCATAATGCCCCCCACACAGTATAATGCCCCATAGTGCCCTCACGCAGCATAATGCCCCATAGTGCCCCCACGCAGTATAATGCCCCATACTGCCCTTCATACAGTATAATGCCCCTTAGTGCCCCCACACAGTATAATGCCCCATAGTGCCCTCCATACAGTATAATGCCCCATACTGCTCTTCATACATTATAATGCCCGATAGTGCCCCCACACAGTTTAATGCCCCATAGTGCCCCCCACACAGTATAGTGCCCCCCACACAGTATAATGCCCTATAGTGCCCCCACACAGTTTAATGCCCCATAGTGCCCCCCACACAGTATAATGCTCCATAGTGCCCTTCATACAGTATAATGCCCCATAGTGCCCCCACACAGTATAATGCTCCATAGTGCCCTTCATACTGTTTAATGCCCCATAGTGCCCCCCACCAGTATAATTCCCCATACTGCCCTTCATACAGTATAATGCCCCTTAGTGCCCCACACAGTTTAATGCCCCATAGTAGCCCCCACACAGTATAACGCCCCATAGTGCCCTCCACACAGTGTAATGCCCCATAGTGCCCTCCATACAGTATAATGCCCCATAGTGCCCTTCATACAGTATAATGCCCCATAGTGCCCCCACACAGTATAATGCTCCATAGTGCCCTTCATACTGTTTAATGCCCCATAGTGCCCCCCACCAGTATAATTCCCCATACTGCCCTTCATACAGTATAATGCCCCTTAGTGCCCCACACAGTTTAATTCCCCATAGTAGCCCCCACACAGTATAATGCCCCATAGTGCCCTCCACACAGTGTAATGCCCCATAGTGCCCTCCATACAGGGCACTATGGGGTATTAGAATCATACATTAAATCATACATTAAATCATACATTGACTCATATACATATATCTATATCTATATGGTTACTAGCTGCATGCTGTATTTACATATATCTATAGGGTTACTAGCTGCGTGCTGTATTTACATATATCTATAGGGTTACTAGCTGCGTGCTGTATTTACATATATCTATAGGGTTACTAGCTGCGTGCTGTATTTACATATATCTATAGGGTTACTAGCTACGTGCTGTATTTACATATATCTATAGGGTTACTAGCTGCGTGCTGTATTTACATATATCTATAGGGTTACTAGCTGCGTGCTGTATTTACATATATCTATAGGGTTACTAGCTGCGTGCTGTATTGACATATATCTATAGCTATAGGATTACTATCTGCGTGCTGTATTTACATATATCTATAGGGTTACTAGCTGCGTGCTGTATTTACATATATCTATAGGGTTACTAGCTGCATGCTGTATTTACATATATCTATAGGGTTACTAGCTGCGTGCTGTATTTACATATATCTATAGGATTACTAGCTGCGTGCTGTATTTACATATATCTATAGGGTTACTAGCTGCATGCTGTATTTACATATATCTATATCTACAGGGTTACTAGCTGCATGCTGTATATACATATATCTATAGGGTTACTAGCTGCGTGCTGTATTTACATATATCTATAGGATTACTAGCTGCGTGCTGTATTTACATATATCTATAGGGTTACTAGCTGCGTGCTGTATTTACATATATCTATATCTATAGGGTTACTAGCTGCATGCTGTATATACATATATCTATAGGGTTACTAGCTGTGTGCTGTATTTACATATATCTATATCTATAGGGTTACTAGCTGCATGCTGTATATACATATATCTATAGGGTTACTAGCTGCGTGCTGTATTTACATATATCTATAGGGTTACTAGCTGCGTGCTGTATTTACATATATCTATAGGGTTACTAGCTGCGTGCTGTATTTACATATATCTATAGGGTTACTAGCTGCGTGCTGTATTTACATATATCTATAGGATTACTAGCTGCGTGCTGTATTTACATATATTTATAGGGTTACTAGCTGCATGCTGTATTTACATATATCTATAGGATTACTATCTGCATGCTGTATATACATATATCTACAGGGTTACTAGCTGCATGCTGTATATACATATATCTATAGGGTTACTAGCTGCGTGCTGTATTTACATATATCTATAGGATTACTATCTGCATGCTGTATATACATATATCTATAGGGTTACTAGCTGCGTGCTGTATTTACATATATCTATAGGGTTACTAGCTGCATGCTGTATTTACATATATCTATAGGATTACTATCTGCATGCTGTATATACATATATCTACAGGGTTACTAGCTGCATGCTGTATATACATATATCTATAGGGTTACTAGCTGCGTGCTGTATTTACATATATCTATAGGATTACTATCTGCATGCTGTATATACATATATCTATAGGGTTACTAGCTGCGTGCTGTATTTACATATATCTATAGGGTTACTAGCTGCGTGCTGTATTTACATATATCTATAGGGTTACTAGCTGCGTGCTGTATTTACATATATCTATATCTATAGGGTTACTAGCTGCATGCTGTATATACATATATCTATAGGGTTACTAGCTGCGTGCTGTATTTACATATATCTATATCTATAGGGTTACTAGCTGCATGCTGTATATACATATATCTATAGGGTTACTAGCTGCGTGCTGTATTTACATATATCTATAGGGTTACTAGCTGCGTGCTGTATTTACATATATCTATAGTGTTACTAGCTGCGTGCTGTATTTACATATATCTATAGGGTTACTAGCTGCGTGCTGTATTTACATATATCTATAGGGTTACTAGCTGCGTGCTGTATTTACATATATCTATAGGGTTACTAGCTGCGTGCTGTATTTACATATATCTATAGGGTTACTAGCTGTGTGCTGTATTTACATATATCTATATCTATAGGGTTACTAGCTGCATGCTGTATATACATATATCTATAGGGTTACTAGCTGCGTGCTGTATTTACATATATCTATAGGGTTACTAGCTGCGTGCTGTATTGACATATATCTATATCTATAGGGTTACTATCTGCATGCTGTATTTACATATATCTATAGGGTTACTAGCTGCGTGCTGTATTTACATATATCTATAGGGTTACTAGCTGCGTGCTGTATTTACATATATCTATAGGGTTACTAGCTGCGTGCTGTATTTACATATATCTATATCTATAGGGTTACTAGCTGCATGCTGTATATACATATATCTATAGGGTTAATAGCTGCGTGCTGTATTTACATGTATCTATAGGGTTACTAGCTGCGTGCTGTATTTACATATATCTATAGGGTTACTAGCTGTGTGCTGTATTTACATATATCTATAGGGTTACTAGCTGCGTGCTGTATTTACATATATCTATATCTATAGGGTTACTAGCTGCATGCTGTATATACATATATCTATAGGGTTAGTAGCTGCGTGCTGTATTTACATATATCTACAGGTTTCTCTTATTGAATAAGTAACTTTAGGTTCCTCAAAAGTGATCAGTGTCCCATTATTGAATAAATCTATAACATATTTAATACCATATATTATCCACCTCCTGAATATTCTCCAATTCTTTCACATTAAACCATACATTGAATCATACATTAAATGACCCCTGACGAAGCACCAGCGAAACGCGCGTCGGGTCTGGCAGCGGTCTCCCCTCCCGGTCCTGATCTCCTGCTCATTTTCCACTACGTAGGTGTAGGTATACTGCTCATTAGTTTGCCTATGACTGCACTTTGCATGTATTTTTTTAGGTATCTATCTGTGCAAATGTACTATGCTTAGCACCTGCCTAATAACATTGATTTATGCTCTTTGTGGGATCTTGTGACCATTTTAACATCTGGGGGACCAGGCTGCATTCATGTTCGGATTCCATCTCTTTATGAGGGTTCATTCTTTTTACTGTGTATAGTTTTAATGTGTTTTTTCTGTGTATTTTTGACTGAAATAAAGTGTTTGTAATTTTGCAAATACTTGGTCGTGACTTTTCTTCTCTTTCTGGTTTATTATATCAGTTACTGTGACCATTGGCACAATTTGGGGTATTGCTCAGTTGATATATCTATATCTACAGGTTTCTCTTATTGAATAAGTAACTTTAGGTTCCTCAAAAGTGATCAGTGTCCCATTATTGAATAAATCTATAACATATTTAATACCATATTTTATCCACCTCCTGAATATTCTCCAATTCTTTCACATTAATTCACACATTGAATCATACATTAAATCAAACATTGAATCATACATTAAATCAGACAATAAATCATACTGTAATGATGGGGGTAGGGAAACGGACAAGTGAGCCCTAATCTACCCGCCACTCTGTCCCTGCCTACTTGCAACGACCCGCCCTAGGCGACGGGGTACAACTGGGCGGCGGTCCCTACGCTCAGTAAGTGCACGAGACAAACAGACCAGGGTACATAAAGCTAAGGGAAAAGGGGCAGTTGCCCACGACAACACCGTGAGCAACAGAGTGGTGAACGAGCCGAGTCAAACCAGGCGAGAACGAGGTACCAAACGCTGAGCAGAAGAGTAGTCAGTAAGCCAGGGTCAGTATGGAGCAGGATCAAATAGTAGAAGCTGTAGCTGGGCCAGGAAACCAAACGAGAAGAATCACAAGCACTGGAGGAACAGGAAAGGCAGGTATAAATAGACAGAGGGCGGGAGCTAGCTCCGTCTGGCCAAGCTGTGATAGGCTCTCCCACTCCTAAGCCTGCCATCCTGAGTGGTGGAAGATGGAGTCAGTCTCACAGACATACAAGCAGGTGCAGACTGATTATCTATGGGCGTTAACCCCGAAGCTGTGCCTGGCAGATCCTTTACAGTACCCCCCCCTTTTATGAGGTGCCACCGGACCCTTTCTAAGTGGACCTGGTTTACTGGGGAAACGAAGGTGAAACCTCCTGACCAATATCCCAGCGTGAACATCCCGAGCAGGTACCCAAGTCCTCTCCTCAGGCCCGTATCCTCTCCAATGGACCAGGTACTGGAGGGAGCCTTGGACCATCCTGCTGTTCACAATCTTGGCCACCTCGAATTCTGCCCCCTCAGGGGTGAGAACAGGGACCGGAGGTTTCCTCGAGGGAGCCAAGGACGGGGAGCAGCGTTTAAGGAGGGAGGCATGGAACACGTCGTGTACTCGAAAAGATGGGGGCAACTCCAGTCGGAAGGAGACAGGATTGAGGACTTCAATGACCTTGTACGGCCCTATAAACCGGGGAGCAAACTTCTTGGACGGGACCTTCAGGCGCAAATTTTTAGACGATAGCCACACCATATCTCCGACCATAAACAAGGGGTTAGCAGAACATTTTCTATCTGCCAGAGTTTTTTGTATGCTCTGGGACGCCTCTAGGTTCTTCTGAACCTGAGCCCAGACTGTGCACAGTTCTCGATGAACGACCTCTACCTCGGGATTGTTGGAACTACCAGGTGAAACGGAAGAGAACCGTGGATTAAACCCAAAATTACAGAAAACGGGGGAGACCCCTGACGAGTTACTGACCCGGTTATTAAGGGAAAATTCGGCGAGGGGAATGAATGAGACCCAATCATATTGACAGTCAGAGATAAAACACCTTAAATATTGATCTAGAGACTGATTAGTCCTCTCAGTTTGGTCATTAGTTTCAGGATGGAAGGCAGAGGAGAAGGACAGATTAATCTCCAACTTTTTACAGAAGGCTCTCCAAAACAATGAAACAAATTGTACCCCTCTATCAGAAACAATATTGACAGGGACCCCATGGAGACGCAGGATGTGTTTGACAAACAAGGTAGCTAACGTCTTAGCATTGGGTAGTTTTTTGAGTGGCACAAAGTGGCACATCTTACTGAAGCGGTCTACTACAACCCACACCACCAACTTGCCTTGAGATGGAGGCAAATCGGTGATAAAATCCATGGAGATATGGGTCCAAGGTCTCAAAGAACATAGTAAGCGCGCTGGTCGGGACCTAGCACAAACTTCACAAGCGGCGACGTAGGTCTTTAGGCAACCCAGGCCACCAATAGTTTCTGGCAATGAGGTGCTTGGTACCCAGGATGCCTGGATGACCAGATAGTGCAGAGTCATGATTTTCCCTAAGTACCCTTAGCTGGAATTGCAGGGGAAAAAACAGCTTGTTCTCAGGAAGGCTCCCGGGAGCTGAACCTTGATCAGCCGCAATTTCAGAGACTAAATCAGAATCAATAGAAGAAATGATTATACCAGGAGGCAAAATACAAGCAGGATCTTTCTCCGAAGGAGGGCTGGCCATGAAGCTACGCGACAGTGCATCGGCCTTAATATTTTTAGACCCAGCCCTATAGGTAACCAAAAAGTTGAATCTGGTAAAAAATAGCGCCCATCGAGCTTGTCTCGGGTTTAGCCTCCGGGCAGATTCTAGGAAAACCAGATTCTTGTGGTCGGTAAGGACCGTTACCTGGTGCCTAGCCCCCTCCAGGAAGTGGCGCCACTCTTCAAATGCCCATTTAATGGCTAAGAGTTCGCGGTTGCCAATATCATAGTTACTCTCAGTGGGCGAAAACTTCCTGGAGAAGTAGGCACAGGGGCGGAGATGGGTGAGGGACCTGGTACCCTGGGACAGGAAAGCCCCCACTCCCACCTCGGATGCGTCAACTTCCACGATAAATGGCTCCATTTGGTTGGGCCGAACCAGCACCGGGGCCGAGATAAAACACTTCTTAAGGACCTCAAAAGCCTGGACAGCCTCAGGAGGCCAGTGGAGGAGATCAGCACCTTTGCGAGTGAGGTCCGTAAGAGGCTTAGCGATGACCGAGAAGTTAGCAATAAATCTCCTGTAATAATTAGCGAACCCCAAGAAACACTGTAACGCCTTCAGGGAGGCAGGTTGGACCCATTCCGCCACAGCCTGGACCTTGGCGGGGTCCATGCGGAATTCATGAGGAGTGAGGATTTGACCTTAAAATGGTATCTCCTGTACCCCAAACACACATTTTTCGGTTTTAGCAAATAGTTTGTTTTCCCGATGGACCTGGAGCACCTTCCTGACATGCTCAATGTGGGAGGACCAGTCCTTGGAAAACACCAGTATGTCATCAAGGTACACTACAAGAAATACCCCCAGGTAATCTCTTAAAATCTCATTAATAAAATTCTGGAAGACCGCAGAAGCATTACACAACCCAAAGGGCATGACGAGGTATTCGAAGTGACCTTCGGGCGTGTCAAACGCAGTCTTCCACTCATCCCCCTCTTTGATGCGGATAAGGTTATACGCCCCCCGTAGATCAAACTTAGAGAACCATTGGGCCCCCTGAACCTGATTAAAGAGATCAGGAATCAAAGGAAGGGGATACTGGTTCCTTAAAGTGACCTTATTCAAGTTACGGTAGTCAATGCATGGCCTAAGACCACCATCCTTCTTCCATACAAAGAAGAAGCCAGCACCTACCGGAGAAGTAGAGGGGCGAATGTAACCCTTGGCCAGGCATTCCTGGATATACTCTCACATGGCTTCACGTTCGGGACAAGAAAGATTAAATATCCTACCCTTAGGGAGCTTAGCTCCTGGTACCAAATCGATAGCGCAATCGTATTCTCTATGAGGAGGTAACACTTCGGAGGCCTCCTTAGAGAAAACATCAGCGAAGTCCTGAACAAACTCAGGTAGCGTGTTCACCTCCTCAGGGGGAGAAATAGAATTAACAGAAAAACATGACGTCAAGCATTCATTACCCCATTTGGTAAGCTCCCCAGTATTCCAGTCAAACGTGGGATTATGCAACTGCAACCAGGGAAGGCCTAAAACCAAATCGGACAATAATCCCTGCATCAACAGTACAGAGCACTGCTCCAAATGCATGGAGCCAACAAGGAGTTCAAAAACAGGGGTATGCTGTGTAAAATAACCATTAGCAAGAGGAGTGGAGTCGATACCCACTACCGGGACAGGTTTAGGCAAATCAATCAAAGGCATGGCTAGAGACATAGCAAATTCCACAGACATGATATTACCAGAAGACCCTGAATCCACGAAGGCCCTGCCGGTAGCAGACCTACCACCAAAAGAGACCTGAAAGGGAAGCAAGATTTTATTATGTTTCATATTTACGGGAAATACCTGTGCGCCCAAGTGACCTCCCCGATGATCACTTAGGCGCGGAAGTTTTCCGGCTGCTTATTCTTACGCCTATGACAGGTATTCACTTGATGTTTGTCATCCCCACAATAGAAGCAGAGACCATTCTTCCTGCGGAACTCTCTACGTTGTCGGGGGGACACGGAGGCCCCGAGTTGCATAGGTACCTCCGAGTCTTCCGTGGAGGAGTGAAGCAACGGGACCTCGGAAGGCATCATGGGGGAGTCAGAGAGGAAAACACAAAACCGTTCAAGTTGTCGTTCCCTGAGACGTCGGTCAAGTCGTACCGCTAAAGCCATAACCTGGTCTAAGGAGTCAGAACAGGGATAGCTAACTAGCAGGTCTTTCAGGGCGTTCGACAGACCCAACCTAAACTGGCACCTTAAGGTAGGGTCATTCCACCGAGAAGCTACGCACCACTTCCTAAAGTCAGAACAATACTCCTCAACAGGTCCTTTACCCTGACGTAAGGTCACCAGCTGACTCTCGGCAAAGGCAGTCCTGTCAGTCTCATCATAAATGAGTCCGAGAGCAGAAAAGAAACGGTCAACGGAGGAAAGTTCAGGGGCGTCAGGAGCCAGGGAGAAGGCCCATTCTTGGGGCCCTTCCTGGAGCCGGGACATAATTATACCCACCCGCTGGCTCTCAGAACCTGAGGAGTGGGGCTTTAAGCGAAAGTAGAGCTTACAACTCTCCCGAAAGGAGAGAAAAGTCCTCCGGTCCCCTGAGAACCGGTGAGGCAACTTGAGGTGGGGTTCAAGAGGTGATGTGAGGGGTACTACCATGGCAGCATCAGGCTGGTTGACCCTCTGAGCCAGGACCTGGACCTGTAGGGAGAGACCCTGCATTTGCTGGGCCAGGGTCTCAAGGGGGTCCATAGTAGTGTCAGGGACCAGGGTAGACTAGGTATATGGGCTTGTGATTAGGCTTGTGATTATGTAATGATGGGGGTAGGGAAACGGACAAGTGAGCCCTAATCTACCCGCCACTCTGTCCCTGCCTACTTGCAACGACCTGCCCTAGGTGACGGGGTACAACTGGGCGGCGGTCCCTACGCTCAGTAAGTGCACGAGACAAACAGACAAGGGTACACAAAGCTAAGGGAAAAGGGGCAGTTGCCCACGGCAACAACGTGAGCAACAGAGTGGTGAACGAGCCGAGTCAAACCAGGAGAGAACGAGGTACCAAACGCAGAGCAGGAGAGTAGTCAGTAAGCCAGGGTCAGTATGGAGCAGGATCAAATAGTAGAAGCTGTAGCTGGGCCAGGAAACCAAACGAGAAGAATCACAAGCACTGGAGGAACAGGAAAGGCAGGTATAAATAGACAGAGGGCGGGAGCTAGCTCCGTCTGGCCAGGCTGTGATAGGCTCTCCCACTCCTAAGCCTGCCATCCTGAGTGGTGGAAGATGGAGTCAGTCTCACAGACATAGAAGCAGGTGCAGACTCATTATCTATGGGCGTTAACCCCGAAGCTGTGCCTGGCAGATCCTTTACACATACATTATATCATACATTGGATCATACATTGAATCATACATTAAATCATTAAATCATACATTAAACCATACATTGAATCATACATTGAATCATACATTAAACCATACATTGAATCATACATTAAACCATACATTAAATCATACATTAAATCATTGAATCATACATTAAACCATACATTGAATCATACATTAAATCATACATTGAATCATACATTAAATCATACATTAAATCATACATTAAATCATACATTGAATCATACATTAAATCTTCCTTTAAATCATACATTGAATAATATATTAAATCATACATGAAATCATACATTGAATCATAATGAAATCATACATTGAATCATACATTAAATCATACATTGAATCATTAAATCATACATTGAATCATACATTAAATCATCCTTTAAATCATACATTGAATCATACATTAAATCATTCATTAAATCATACATTGAATTATACATTAAATCATACATTGAATCATACATTAAATCATCCTTTAAATCATACATTGAATCATACATTGAATCATACATTAAATCATACATTAAATCATACATTGAATTATACATTAAATCATACATTGAATCATACATTACATCATACATTGAATCATACATTACATCATACATTGAATCATACATTACATCATACATTGAATCATACATTGAATCATTAAATCATACATTAAATCATACATTGAATCATACATTGAATCATACATTAAATCATACATTGAATCATACATTAAATCATACATTGAATCATATATTAAATCATACATTGAATCATACATTATATCATACATTGAATCATACATTAAATCATACATTGAATCATTAAATCATACATTAAATCATACATTGAATCATACATTAAATCATACATTAAATCATACATTGAATCATACATTGAATCATACATTAAATCATACATTGAATCATACATTAAATCATACATTAAATTATACATGAAATCATACATTAAATCGTACATTAAATCATACATTAAATCATACATTGACTCATTTATATATATCTATATCTATAGGATTACTAGCTGCGTGCTGTATATACATATATCTATATCTATAGGATTACTAGCTGTGTGCTGTATTTACATATATCTATAGGGTTACTAGCTGCGTGCTGTATTTACATATATCTATAGGGTTACTAGCTGCGTGCTGTATATACATATATCTATATCTATAGGATTACTAGCTGCGTGCTGTATTGACATATATCTATAGGGTTACTAGCTGCATGCTGTATTTACATATATCTATAGGGTTACTAGCTGCATGCTGTATTTACATATATCTATATCTACAGGGTTACTAGCTGCATGCTGTATATACATATATCTATATCTATAGGATTACTAGCTGTGTGCTGTATTGACATATATCTATAGGGTTACTAGCTGCATGCTGTATTTACATATATCTATAGGGTTACTAGCTGCATGCTGTATTTACATATATCTATATCTATAGGGTTACTAGCTGCATGCTGTATATACATATATCTATATCTATAGGATTACTAGCTGTGTGCTGTATTTACATATATCTATAGGGTTACTAGCTGCGTGCTGTATTTACATATATCTATAGGGTTACTAGCTGCGTGCTGTATTTACATATATCTATAGGGTTACTAGCTGCGTGCTGTATTTACATATATCTATAGGGTTACTAGCTGCGTGCTGTATTGACATATATTTATAGGGTTACTAGCTGCGTGCTGTATTTACATATATCTATATCTATAGGGTTACTAGCTGCATGCTGTATATACATATATCTATAGGGTTACTAGCTGCATGCTGTTTTGACATATATCTATATCTACAGGTTTCTCTTATTGAATAAGTAACTTTAGGTTTCTCAAAAGTGATCAGTGTCCCATTATTGAATAAATCTATAACATATTTAATACCATATATTATCCACCTCCTGAATATTCTCCAATTCTTTCACATTGAATCATACATTAAATCACACATTGAATCATACATTATATTATACATTATATCATACATGAAATCATACATTGAATCACACATTAAATCTTACATTAAATCATACATTAAATCACACATTGAATCATACATTAAATCATACATTAAATCATACATTAAATCATACATTAAATCTTCCTTTAAATCATACATTAAATCATACATTGAATCATACATTAAATCTTCCTTTAAATCATAATTAAATAATACATTGAATTATACATTAAATCATACATTAAATCATACATTGAATCATACATTGAATCATACATTGAATCATTAAATCATACATTGAATCATACATTAAATCATACATTAAATCATCCTTTAAATCATACATTAAATCATATATTAAATCATACATTGAATCATAATTAAATCATACATTGAATTATACATTAAATCACACATTAAATCATACATTGAATCATGAAATCATACATTAATTCATACATTGAATCATACATTAAATCATACATTGAATCATACATTAAATCATCCTTTAAATCATACATTGAATCATATATTAAATCATACATTAAATCATACATTGAATCATAATTAAAGCATACATTGAATTATGCATTAAATCATACATGAAATCATACATTGAATCATACATTAAATCATACATTGAATCATACATTAAATCATACATTAAATCATACATTGAATCATACATTAAATCATACATTAAATCATACATTGAATCATAAGTTAAATCTTCCTTTAAATCATACATTGAATCATATATTAAATCATACATTAAATCATACATTGAATCATACATTAAATCTTCCTTTAAATCATAATTAAATCATACATTGAATCATACATTAAATCATACATTGAATTATACATTAAATCATACATTGAATCATACATTAAATCTTCCTTTAAATCATACATTGAATCATACATTGAATCATATATTAAATCATACATTAAATCATACATTGAATCATACATTAAATCTTCCTTTAAATCATAATTAAATAATACATTGAATTATACATTAAATCATACATTGAATCATTCATTGAATCATACATTAAATCATACATTAAATCATACATTGAATCATACATTAAATCATACATTAAATCATACATTAAATCATATATTGAATCATACATTAAATCATACATTGAATCATACATTGAATCATACATTAAATCTTCCTTTAAATCATACATTGAATCCTACATTAAATCATACATTGAATCATACATTAAATCATACATTAAATCATATATTGAATCATACATTAAATCATACATTGAATCATACATTGAATCATACATTAAATCTTCCTTTAAATCATACATTGAATCATACATTAAATCATACATTAAATCATACATTAAATCATACATTAAATCATAATTAAATCATACATTGAATCATACATTAAATCATACATTAAATCATACATTGAATCATAATTAAATCATACATTGAATCATACATTAAATCATACATTGAATCATAATTAAATCATACATTGAATCATACATTGAATCATACATTAAATCATACATTAAATCATCCATTAAATCATACATTAAATCATCCATTAAATCATACATTGAATCATACATTGAATCATACATTAAATCATACATTGAATCATACATTAAATCATACATTGAATCATACATTAAATCATACATGGAATCATACATTGAATCATACATTAAATCATACATTAAATCATACATTAAATCATACATTGAATCATACATTAAATCATACATTGAATCATACATTAAATCATACAGTGAATCATACAATAATAATAATAATAATAATAATAATAATCTTTATTTCTATAGCGCCAACATATTACGCAGCACTTTACAATTTAGAGGGAACATGAAACAAACAATATCAGACATTACATAGTGACAAAGTTCATTTACAATTCAAACCTGGGGAGTGAGGACCCTGATCACAAGAGCTTACAATCTATGAGGACATAAGGGAGACACAAAGTGTAATAGTGTTTGTTCTGTACAATGGTCCGGCCATTTTTATACACATGCGGTGGTGACATAAAGCTGCATGAGCCGGTCACCAGCCGGTATCCGTGTATGACAGACATGAAGAGAAGGAGTGTGAGGGAATCTTATTCTGATGACTGATCTAAAAGGAGGGCCATGGAAAGGAGTCAGATCAGGGAATGTTATAGGCCTGTCTAAATAGATGGGTTTTCAGGGCACGTTTAAAACTGTGGATATTGGGAATTAATCGGATTGTCTGGGGTAGCACATTCCAGAGGACGGAGCAGCACGAGAGAAATCCTGGAGACGGTAGTGGGAGGTTCGGATTATGGAGGATTTTAATCTAAGGTCGTTGGCAGAACGTAGGGCCCGAGTAGGGTGGTAGACAGAGATGAGGGAGGAGATGTAAGGAGGTGCAGCACTGTGGAGAGCGGCGTGGGGGAGAGGAAGAAGTTTGAATTTTATTCGGAAGGGGATGGGCAACCAGTGCAGTGACTGGCACAGATTAGAGGCGTTGGTGTAGCGGTTGGTCATAAAGATGAGCCTGGCTGCTGCATTGAGGATAGATTGGAGAGGGGAGAGTTTAGTGAGGGGAAGACGACTAGTAATGAGTTACAGTAGTCAAGACGAGAGTGAATCAGAGCAACAATGAGAGTTTTGGCGGTTTCCTCCGTAAGAAAAGAGCGGATTCTGGAGATGTTTTTGAGGTGAAAATGACAGGAGCGTGAAAGTGATTGTATGTGAGGAGTAAAGGAAAGATCTGAGTCAAAAATAACCCCGAGACAGCGGGCGTACTGCTTAGGAGTGATGATAGAGACAGCGGGCGTGCTGCTTAGGAGTGATGATAGAGACAGCGGGCGTGCTCCTTAGGAGTGATGATAGAGACAGCGGGCGTGCTGCTTAGGAGTGATGATAGAGACAGCGGGCGTGCTGCTTAGGAGTGATGGTAGCGATGGAGACAGCGGGCGTGCTGCTTAGGAGTGATGATAGAGACAGCGGGCGTGCTGCTTAGGAGTGATGATAGAGACAGCGGGCGTGCTGCTTAGGAGTTATGGTAGTGCCACACACGGAGATGGAGACATCAGGTTTTGGGAGGTTAGTAGATGGTGGGAACACAAGGAGCTCAGTTTTAGAAAGATTCAGTTTCAGATAGAGAGAGGACATGATGTTAGAGACAGCGGACAGACAATCACTGGTGTTCTGTATTAGAGCAGGGGTGATGTCACGGGAAGAGGTATATAATTGGGTGTCATCAGCGTAGAGATGGTACTGGAAGCCAAATCTGCTGATGGTTTGTCCAATAGGGGCTGTGTAGAGAGAAAAGAGCAGCGGACCTAGGACTGATCCCTGAGGAACCCCGATAGCAAGGGGAAGAGGAGAAGAAGTGGAACCAGCAAATGACACACTGAACGAGCGGTCAGAGAGATAGGAGGAAAACCAAGAGAGAGCCGCGTCCTTGAGGCCAATAGAGTGGAGCATGTTAAGTAGGAGTTTGTGGTCTACAGTGTCAAAGGCTGCAGAGAGATCCAACAGAATCAGGAGAGAGGATTTACCGTCCAATTTAGCCGCCAAGAGATCATGTGAGACTTTAGTAAGGGCAGTCTCTGTGGAGTGTAGAGTGCGGAAACCAGATTGTAAGGGGTCAAGAATGGAGTTAGCAGAGAGATAGCGGATAAGGCGAGAGTAGACCAAGCGTTCCAGGAGTTTGGAGATGAAGAGCAGATTAGAGACTGGTCGGTAGTTGGCAGCGCTGGATGGGTCAAGAGTTGTTTTTTTCAGTAATGGGGTTATAATGGCATGTTTAAAAGAGGAGGGAAAGATACCAGAGGAAAGAGAGAGGTTAAATATTTTAGTCAGGTGACCAGTGACAGCCGGGGAGAGGGACTGGAGGAGGGGTGAGGGGAGAGGGACTGGAGGAGGTGTGAGGGGATAGGGTCACTAGGGCAGGTAGTATGATGAGAAGAAGGGAGGAGCCTCGAGACTTCTTCAGTTATAGGGTCAAATGCTGAGAGTGAAGTAGAGGGAGTGTGGGAGGGAAGGGGATCGATGTTACTGGGGGACTGGGAGATAATATCATGCCGGATGTTGTCAATTTTAACTTTAAAATAATTGGCCAGGTCTTCAGCACTGAGATCTGTGATCGGCGTCTGCACTTTAGGACTAAGGAGGGAGTGAAAAGTATCAAAGAGGCGTTTTGGATTATTAGATGGTGTGGAGATGAGAGAAGTGAAGTAGACTTGTTTGGCTCGGTGAAGGGCAGAGTTGTAAGTTTTGAGCATAAATTTGTAATGGAGGAAATCTGCATCCAAATGCGATTTTCTCCACAGTCGTTCGGCACATCTCAAGCACCGCTGAAGAAAGCGGGATTGAGGCGTGTGCCAGGGTTGTCGTCGTCTTTGTCGGATGGTTCGGAGTGTAGGTGGGGCTGCTTCATCCAATGCATTTTTGAGAGTGTTATTGTAAAGTTTGGCAGCCAGATTGGGACAGGAGAGGGAAGAGATCGGGGACAATGAGGACTGTAGACTGTCTATGAGTTTCACAGTGTTAATGGCATGTAGATTTCTGTATGTCTGATACGTAGGGATGACCTGAGGAGGCTGCGAATGATTGATAGTAAAGGAGAGAAGATTGTGGTCAGAAAGTGGGAGAGAAGAGTTACTACAGTCAGAAACTGAGCAGAGCCGGAAGAAGACAAGGTCAAGTGAATGCCCGTCTTCATGTGTAGGAGAGTTAGTAAGTTGTGACAGACCGAGGGACGAGGTTAAAGATAGAAACTGGGAGGCAGATGAGGAGATTGGGTTATCAATGGGGATGTTGAAGTCACCCATGATGAGAGTTGGTGTTTCAGAGGATAGAAACTGTGGAAGCCAGGCAGCAAAATGATCCAGGAATTGGCGGGGTGAGCCCGGGGGGCGGTAGACAACTGCCACTCGGAGGGGAAAAGGGTGAAAGAGTCTGAGGGTGTGGACTTCAAAAGAGGGAAATGTGAGTGAGGGGACCGGGGGAATGACCTGAAAAGTGCAGTGTGGGGAAAGAAGTATACCTACTCCTCCACCCTGCCTGTTCTCAGGAGAGAACTGGAGACCACCATAAGATAGAGCAGCAGGGGAAGCAGTGTCAGACAGGTGTAGCCATGTTTCTGTAAGAGCCAGGAGGTTGAGAGAGTTAGAAAGGAAGAAGTCATGAATAAGGGCATGACCACACATGGCGGAATTCCTCCGCAACTGTCCGCATCAATGCCGCACCTAATCCGGGTTGCGGATTACGGCTGCGGATCTGCACAAAATGTGCAGAAAATTGATGCGGACTAGCTGCTGCGGACTGCGGGAAAAGTGCTTCCCTTCTCCCTATCAGTGCAGGATAGAGAGAAGGGACAGCACTTTCCCTAGTGAAAGTAAAAGAAATTCATACTTACCGCCCGTTGTCTTTATGACGCGTCCCTCCTTCGGCATCCAGCCCGACCTCCCTGGATGACGCGCCAGTCCATGTGACCGCTGCAGCCTGTGCTTGGCCTGTGATTGGCTGCAGCCGTCACTTACACTGAAACGTCATCCTGGGAGGCCGGACTGGAGACAGAAACAGGGAGTTCTCGGTAAGTACGAACTTCATTTTTTTTTACAGATACATGTATATTGGGATCGGTAGTCACTGTCCCGGGTGCAGAAACAGTTACTGCCGATCGCTTAACTCTTTCAGCACCCTGGACAGTGACTATTTACTGACGTCTCCTAGCAACGCTCCCGTCATTACGGGAGCCCCATTGACTTCCTCAGTCTGGCTGTAGACCTAGAAATACATAGGTCCAGCCAGAATGAGGAAATGTCAAGTTAAAAAAGCAAGACGCATCCGCAGCACACATAACATGTGCATGACAGCTGCGGACTTCATTGCGGAACTTTGAATCTCCATTGAAGTCAATGGAGAAATTCCGCCATGAGTCCGCCACTGCTCCGCAACAGACAGAGCATGCTGCGGACACCACATTCCGCTCCGCAGCCTATGCTCCGCAGCGGAATTGTACGCATCGTGTAAACGAACACTGCTAAATTAAAGTGAAAGTCAATGGAGAAACGGCTCCGCTGCGGATTAACGCTGCGGAGTGTCCGCAGCGGAATTTAAGTGAAATTCCGCCATGTGTGAACCCGCCCTAAAAGTGAGTTTGTTGCACACGGACCGAGAGTTCCAGAGAGCACAGTTAAAAGATACAGGAGAAGACGTACAAGGAATGGCACCATACATTGTATCATACATTAAATCATACATTAAACCATACATTGAATCATACATTAAATCATTGAATCATACATTAAATCATACATTAAATCATACATTGATGCATACATTAAATAATACTTTGAATCATACTTTGAATCATACATTAAACCATAGATTGAATCATACATTAAACCATACATTAAATCATACATTGAATCATTGAATCATACATTGAATCATACATTAAATCATACATTAAATCATACATTGAATCATACATTAAATCACACATTGAATCATACATTGAATCATACATTAAATCTTCCTTTAAATCATACATTGAATCATACATTGAATCATACATTAAATCATACATTGAATCATACATTGAATCATACATTGAATCATACATTAAATAATACATTGAATCATACATTGAATCATACATTGAATCATACATTGAATCATACATTGAATCATACATTGAATCATACATTAAATCATACATTAAATCATACATTGAATCATACATTAAATCATACATTGAATAATACATTGAATCATACATTAAATCATACATTAAATCATTCATTAAATCATACATTGAATCATACATTAAATCATACATTGAATCATACATTAAATCATACATTGAATCATACATTAAATCATACATTGAATCATACATTGAATCATACATTAAATCATACATTGAATCATACATTGAATCATACATTAAATCATACATTGAATCATACATTAAATCATACATTAAATCATATATTGAATCATACATTAAATCACACATTGAATCATACATTGAATCATACATTAAATCATACATTAAATCATACATTATATCATACGTCGAATCATACATTGAATCATACATTGAATCATACATTACATCATACATTAAATATCCATTAAATCATCCATTAAATCATACATTGAATCATACATTAAATCATACATTAAATCATACATTAAATATCCATTAAATCATCCATTAAATCACACATTGAATCATACATTGAATCATACATTAAATCATCCATTAAATCATACATTATATCATACGTCGAATCATACATTGAATCATACATTGAATCATACATTATATCATACATTAAATATCCATTAAATCATCCATTAAATCATACATTAAATCATACATTGAATCATAATTAAATCATACATTGAATTATACATTAAATCATACATGAAATCTTCCTTTAAATCATACATTGAATCATACATTAAATCATACATTGAATCATACATTGAATCATACATTAAACCATACATTAAATCATACATTAAATCATACATTAAATCATACATTATATCATAAATTAAATCATACAGTGAATCACACATTACATCATACATTACATCATACATTGAATCATACATTAAATCATACATTGAATCATACATTAAATCATACATTGAATCATACAGTGAATCACACATTACATCATACATTACATCATACATTGAATCATACATTGAATCATACATTAGGTCATACATTAAATCATACATTAAATCATACATTGAATCATACATTGAATCATACATTAAACCATACATTAAATCATACATTAAATCATACATTAAATCATACATTACATCATACATTACATCATACATTGAATCATACATTGAATCATACATTAGGTCATACATTAAGTCCTACATTGAGCGCAGGTAATAATTCATTCTTAAATGATGGTCATTAATATAATCTGTAAAATTTAGCTTCAAACTATTTTCAGTACATTTTAGGTCTTTGCTCGAGAGTCATTCAGACCAGATGTATTTCACTATATTATGCAGTGTTTGTAATGTGAATATACATATACAGAGTAACATGAGTGACATAAAGTAAACCCTACAGAACTTGCCTGTATTAACACATGGGTTCCTATTCGGTAATCCGGCATTCAGGCGCTGCAATATGAACTGTCGATCCGGACCCCCCATTTTTGAATGAGTTGTTCATACCGATGATTCTGATTGGCAAACATTTTTTCATAAATATAAGTCGTGTTTACTTGGGCTATTACCTCTTGTATATGGGCTGTTTCCAATGTCTGGTGATTATGAGTTTGGTTGACATACGGAGATGTGATATTATAGTTCTGGAAGATCTAAAAATTATAAAGCCATTCGTGGGCTTATTTGTACATCTTTTTTCAGAGAGATAGAGATTATCCTTCTTTGGTTTAAAATCAGGGAATAGCTATTTTTGATTGGACACGCGTTCCCCAGGTAACGGATTGCACTGACAAGCTCCACCCCCTTTTGATGACGTGGCAGCCCATAATTGGCTACAACGTACATCATTCTTTGCCTAACACAGCAGCACTGCGATGTTGGCCGCAGCGGGTTTACACAGAGGCGGGACAGTTGTCCTGTCATATAATTGAGGGACTAAAATGCATGGAGAAGCAATGAGCGATGGAGGGACTAAGGGTAAAGATGAGGAGCAAGGAAAAATTATGCCAAATGGGCATGAATCAGAAGTCCCCGCCGCTCATCCACCACCCCGTCGTTTAGTCTAGGACTGGCTAAGGACTTTTCTTTCCTAAAGGGAATACATTTTTTTTTAAATGTGATCATAGTGTTAAGGATATTTAATGGTCCTTCCAATAACATTGGGTCCGGTGTCACCAGTATTCCACCCGTACTTACGGACCCGTTTTCTCTGCACCAATCGGCAGCCCCTTCTCTCTATCAGTAATGGATAGAGAGAAGGGGCAGCCCTTTCGGGCAGAGTTTCCGCAGGGATTGAAAGTAAAAAAAGTTCATACATACCTTTGTCTTGGTGATGCGTCCCTCTTGACATCCAGTCCGACCTCCCTGTATGACGCGGCAGTCCATGTGACCGCTGCAGCCTGTGATTGGCCTGTGATTGGCTGCAGCAGTCACATGAGATGAAACATCATCCCGGGAGGTCGGACTGGAGGAAGAAGCAGGTAAGTTAACTTTTAATACTCTCTAATTATAATGCGAGTCGTGCTCCCATATAAAGTATGGGAGCACCATCTGTAAAAAGCAAAAACAGGACATGTCCTATCTTTTTCGGAGCCTTTCTATGGCACAGACACCTTCCTGTAAATATACAAGAAGGTGTCATGGGGCAGTAGAAGTGAATGGGTCCGTAATTACGGACGAATTCTACGGTCGTTTGCATGGGGCCTTACAACACATAATTGGGTATTTAAATAGTGAGCTTTTACTCTATCTATGCCGTAAGTCAACCTCCCGAGCAACGCCGGGTATAAAAGCTAGTCTTATTTATTTTCGTGGGTGTGTAATACCATCTTACGTATGTCTTGATAGTCGCTTCTTGGTGTGATATACATCTGAACGCTCTATATATTGTGTTAATCGCTGATTGCCATTCGATTTCAGTTACGGCGATATTCAGATCCTCAGATACTGCATTTAATCGTGAACTCTCTTCCAAACTGTTTATTGCCGTGACCATCGTCACTGGCGAGAGGCTCCATCCATTTTTTGCCAACCTGGACTCTGGCTCTGCAGCTAATTTCATCCATCAAGACCTTGTGGATCTTCTCCAGTTGCCCACTGTCCACCTGGAAAAGCCATTGATCGTTGCCTCGGTAGATGGACTTCAAGTGGGAGCTCTTCACACTGAGCTCATCTCCCTGTTTGTTCTGCCCAAGGCCGTCAACCCCGTGCTGCTGGGTTTGCCTTGGCTCCGTTTGCATGCCCCAGTCCTGGATTGGAAATCCGGAGAGGTTCTCCAGTGGGGTCCAAAGTGCCTTGACCGCTGTCTGGGTCATATCCATCTATCGCAGCCTTCTCCACATCAGTCACTGGCAGGGTTGCCTCCGTGTTTCTCTCAGTTCGCTGATGTCTTCGACAAGATGGAAGCAGTGACCTTGCCGCCTATTCATGCTTATGATTGTCCGATCGACTTGATTCCTGATTCATCCCCTCCTCACGGTAGAGTATACCCTCTCTCCCTACCAGAGACTCAGTCTATGTCGACCTATATTAAGGAGAATCTGGAGAGGGGCTTAATTCGTAAATCCTCATCCCTGGCCCGAGCTGGGTTCTTCTTTGTGAAGAAGAAGGATGGATCCCTCCGTCCCTGCATTGACTACCGAGGCCTCAATCGGATCACGGAGGAGAACAGGTACCCTTTGCCTTTAATTTTGGAACTGTTCGATCGCATACAGGGAGCAAAATATTTTTTCTAAACTGGGCTTGCCAGGGGCCTACAACCTGATTCGGATTTGTCATGGTGACGAGTGGAAGACCGCATTTAATACTCGTGACGGGCACTATGAATACCTAGTGATGCCTTTCACCCTTTGTAACGCCCCCACGGTGTTTCAAGAATTTGTCAATTACATTTTTCGTGATCTCCTCTATATCTGTGTGGTGGTGCATCTTGATGACATTTCGATTTTTTCCCCAGATCCAGTAACTCATCAGAGTCATGTCCGCCAGGTGTTGCTTTGTTTAAGGGAGAATCATCTTTACGCCAAGCTGGAGAAGTGCATGTTTGAAAAAAGATATCTTCCCTTCCTGGGCTACATCATCTCTGATCAGGGCTTCAAAATGGACCCTGAGAAGGTCAAGGCTGTCCTGGAGGAGCTACGCCCACAAGGCTTAAGGGCCATACAACGCTTTCTGGGATTCGCCAACTTCTACCGGCTGTTCATACACCACTTTTCGTCATTGACAGCCCCCATCACTTCCCTCACAGAGAAGGGTATGAATGCCAAAATGTGGACTCCGGAGGCTCAAGCCACATTTGAGACCCTGAAAAAAGCCTTCACGTCAGCCTCTATACTTCACCACCCTGATGTGTCCCTACAGTTTTCTTTAGAGGTGGACGCTTCCTCTGTTGGTGCAGGTGCACTGTTGTTCCAGAGAGGTTCTAAAGGCAAGACGGCAGTATGTGGCTACTATTCCAAACTGTTTTCTTCCGCAGAGCGCAATTACTCGATTGGGGATCGGAAGTTACTGGCCATCAAGCTGGCCCTGCTGGAGTGGAGACACCTACTGGAAGGCGAAGTCCACAATATACTGGTCTTCACGGATCACAAGAATCTGACCTATTTACAGACGGCTCAACGGTTGAACCCTCGTCAAGTCACGTGGTCGTTATTCTTTGCTCGATTCTGGTTCGAACTAAACTACCGACCTGCCGACAAGAATGTGAGGGCCGATGCCTTGTCTAGGTCATTAGAAACAGAGGACACTGTGGAGCCTCCACAGAATATTATTGATCCTTCCTGCATCTTCTCTGTGAACCCTCTGCAGGTTAGAGACATTCCTCCAGTAAGAACTTTTGTACGTCTGGCAGACAGAGGAAGAATCCTTCACTGGGGTCAGAGCTCCAAGCTGGCAGGTCACGCGGGGACTCGTTAGACTCAAGAGCTAATCTCCTGTCAGTTCTGGTGGCCCACGCTGCCCAAAGACGTCAGGGACTTCGCCTCCACATGCACGGTATGCGCAGCTAATAAAGTTGCCCACTCCAGACCAGCTGGTCTTCTCCAACCACTGCCCGTGCCCGATGCCCCCTGGCAGCATGTTGCAATGGACTTTGTCACGGATCTCCCTCTCTCTGCGGGATGCAGTGTGACCTGGGTGGTGGTGGATCGATTCTCTAAAATGGCTCATTTTGTTCCCCTGACTGGCCTGCCTTCTGCTGCTCGACTGGCTGACCTCTTCATGCAACACATCTTCCGTCTGCACGGCTTGCCCCTGCATATTGTTTCGGATCGATGGGTCCAGTTCACTTCATAGTTTTGGAGAGCATTCTGCAGTCTCCTTGGTGTAAAGTTGGACTTCTCTTCGGCCTATCATCCCCAGTTCAATGGGCAAGTCGAGAGGATTAACCAAATTATGTAGAACTATCTGCGGCACTTTGTTTCCAGACGGCATGATGACTGGGTGCAGCTGCTCCCGTGGGCAGAATTCTCCTGTAATAACAATACTAGTGTGTCCACCACCTCCAGTCCGTTCTTCATAGTCTACAGCCAACCTCCTCGTATACCTCTTCCTGTCTCTACTATGTCCCAGGTGCCTGCAGCTGACTCGACCTTCATCGACTTTCTGCAAATTTGGCAACAGAACCGATCTTCTATTCTGCTGGCGGTGGATCGTATGAAGAGAAAAGCAGATACTAGAAGACGGGATCCTCCTCAGTTTCTTCCAGGTAGGAGAGTCTGGTTGTCCTCAAAGAATATCCGGCCGAGAGTGCTGTCATGCAAATTTGCTCCCAGGTTCCTCGGACCCTTCGAGATCCTTATACAAATTAACCCGGTGTCGTACAAGCTGCGGCTGCCTCCTACCCTCAAGATCCCTAACTCCTTCCATGTCTCCTTGCTTAAGCCCGTGGTCCTAAACCGCCACTCCAGGACTCCTAGTTCCACAGTGGCTCCTGGCGGTTCATCTGGGACTTTCGAGGTAAGGGAGATTCTGGCCACCAAGTATGTGGGAGGAAGGATGTTTTATTTGGTGGATTGGAGGGGATTCGGCCCAGAAGAGAGGTCTTGGGAGCCAGAGGAGAACATCGATGTCCCTGTCCTCATTAGGAAGTTTCCCTCCCATTCTGGTCCCAAGAAGAGGGGGCGTAAGAGGGGGGTACTGTAATATCTATGGCTGCGGTCTGTCGTTCTAACTTACCCCTTGATGACCGCGGCCATGGACGTCCTGCTGCTGTGCTGCGTTGTCCCCCAGTGAGGCGCCGCCACTCACTTCCTGGTATCGAGCCTGTCTCCCGGAGGAGACATCATCAACTTATGAACTCCTGCACTATAAGAGGGTCACCGCCCTTCTTATTCTCGCCTGAGCGTTGTTGTTGTTTCCCTTAGTCTGTCTTGCAAATGGTCTCCTAAGCGTCTTCCAGCTTCCCAGTGATTCCCGTTCTTGTATCTTGTTTCCCGTGCTATTAGTACCATCATGGTCTACTGCTGTGCCAAGCTGTTGTCGTGTTGTGCTGCATCTTCACGCCTGTTCTACTACTCCACGCCTGACGTCTACCTGTTGTCTGGTCCCAGCCGAGCCTGCCTTGCTACTATCTACATTGCCTGAGGTACCATTTTCTGGACTATAGACTCTGTACCATACCTGTTTGGCCAGCTGCCATCCCGCTACGCGGTATGGCCCAGTGGATCCACACCCCGCCTCGTGACAGGTACTTGGTATTTTCAACTCATATGTGAAAAGTCAGCCATTCCGTCTTGAGCGACAATGTCAGCAACTGAGTTGATGTTACTTAATTTCCATCTCTTCAAATCTAAGCCTGGGATATTATCTTCCAAAAAGCCTATGGGAATCTGATCATATGGGCATGCGATATTATTTCCTGATAGCTTGATATAAAGTTGCCACGCTTCGTCTGATGTTTGTATAGATGTCAAGTATGTCTTTCTAACAGGTATCTGCCACAGCGAGGATATCATCCTAGCCTTCAAAGAGCTGTATCCACTTATATATCTTTCCAGTTCCACCCAGCTTTTGTCAGAATTATCGCACCACCAGTGAGTAAATTGGTCTAATATACATGCTGAGTAATAATCCCTCAAATTAGGGAGTCCCAAACCCCAGCTTTCCTATTTAAAGTCATTATTTTATATGCTGTACGAGATTTTTTCCCATTCCATATAAATTTTGCATGGTTGTTGAGTACAGTAAAGAATGAGCTAGGGATAGATATTGGAATCCTTCTAAAGAGAACCAGCAACTGCGGTAGTAAAAACATTTTAAAAGTGGCAATTCTCCCAAACCAGGAGAGCATAGATTTAGAATAATTTGTGAGATAACATAGATAACATAGATTTAGAATAATTTGTGAGATAACATAGATAACATAGATTTAGAATAATTTGTGAGATAACATAGATAACTTAGATTTAGAATAATTTGTGAGATAACATAGATAACATAGATTTAGAATAACTTGTGAGATAACATAGATAACATAGATTTAGAATAATTTGTTATAACATAGATTTAGAATAACGTTGCATATCCTTCGTCAATTTCAATAAAAGCTGTGGAAAATTCTGCTGATATAATTTCTCTGTAGGATGTGTGAGTTTGATGCCCAAGTAGTTGAGTTCTACAGTTTGCCAATCAAGATCATGCCTGGCCTGCGAATCATCGAGCGCTTGTGACGCAATATGTATCGGAAGTATTTAGGATATCTGCTTTGTGGATCTATATATTGGTGGTGGATCGTAGTCGCTAGAGAGGATTTGAAGGCAATAAGTAGCCCTCTTTTTTTCTGAGGATATGTGGAATATATTATTGTAGGGTAGTCCCTATGCTGTGGTTTCGGGATGTTATTTTCACTTCTATGTGTTTCCTGCAGACATATTACGTCACTTTCCCGTAACTTAGCCTCTCTCCATAGGAGTGATCATTTCAAAGGGGAGTTAATACCCCGACATTCAGTGATAAAAAGCTCATTCCCATTGTTGATTGTATAGATTGTGAAGCTAGGACATACGTGGCCGGCCATGATCTTAAAGGGAATGTGTTGCCAGCAAAACATGTTTTTTTTTTTTAGTTAAACAATTAGTGTGTAGGTGATTAAACATTGTTCAAATTTTTTTTATTTTTTTCACGAGTCAGGAAATATTATAAATTAGATTCTAATTTATAATATTTCCCAGTGCTGGTCACTAGATGGAGCTATTCCCAAAATTGCAGCATTGCATGTGGTAAAGCAACCACATTGCTTTTTGCTGCAAAATTGGGAAAAAAGCCCTCGCTCTAGTGAGCTCTGAGAATCCCCCCCTCCTTTATCCTGGCTAGTGCCGGGATAAACGAGGGGTTTGAACGGTCTAACCTACTACACTGTGTGTCGCCATTTTTTGAGCTAACACACAGTGTAGTAGGTTTACATACAGTAGTAAACACACACAAACACGAACATACATAGAAATCTCTTACCTGCTCCAGTCGCCGCAGCTCCCTCCGGCCCGTCCGCTCCGTCTGCTGCCGCTGGTCCAAGTGCACAAGTCCGGAAGCCGCGACCGGAAGTAGTAATCTTACTGTCCGGCCGCGACTTCCGGTCCACAGGAAAATGGCGCCGGACGGCGCACATTTCAAATTGGACTGTGTGGGAGCGGCGCATGCGCAGTTCCCACACAGACGGCGTACACAGAAGTGGATGGGACGGGACCCGTTCGCAGTCCCTACGGGACTGTGGCTGCCGTATTCCATGTCTGTATGTGTCGTTAATCAACACATACAGAAATGGAAAAAAAATGGCAGCCCCCATAGGGAAGAAAAAAAGTAAAAATAAGAAAAAGTAAAACACAAACACACAAATAAATATAAACGTTTTTAATAAAGCACTAACATCTTTAACATATTAAAAAAAAAATTGTGATGACACTGTTCCTTTAAGGGCAAAAACGGGGGTCTGGCAACAACCCGAATGCATACCCTTACAAGCCTGCGATACATTACAGTCATTGTATTGAGTTTTACAGGTACAAAAACAAAACATCAGAACAAAAATAACATGGAATAGGATGACTCTCGAGACATTCGGTATCATTCCGCGAACCAATATTTTTAGAAAGTATTCAAGTGGAAACGTGACAAATAACAGAAATAACATCATCACCTACTCAGAAAGCAATAGATTACCATTGTTAAAGTCGTCAGGTCGGATCAGTCTGTTCCATTCTCCGTCAATTCTCGCAGGTGATCTTCTGGGAGAAGCTGGTGCAGGTGATCTTCTGGGAGAAGCTGGCGCAGGTGATCTTCTGGGAGAAGCTGGTGCAGGTGATCTTCTGGGAGAAGCTGGCGCAGGTGATCTTCTGGGAGAAGCTGGCGCAGGTGATCTTCTGGGAGAAGCTGGCGCAGGTGATCTTCTGGGAGAAGCTGGCGCAGGTGATCTTCTGGGAGAAGCTGGCGCAGGTGATCTTCTGGGAGAAGCTGGCGCAGGTGATCTTCTGGGAGAAGCTGGTGCAGGTGATCTTCTGGGAGAAGCTGGCGCAGGTGATCTTCTGGGAGAAGCTGGCGCAGGTGATCTTCTGGGAGAAGCTGGCGCAGGTGATCTTCTGGGAGAAGCTGGCGCAGGTGATCTTCTGGGAGAAGCTGGTGCAGGTGATCTTCTGGGAGAAGCTGGCGCAGGTGATCTTCTGGGAGAAGCTGGCGCAGGTGATCTTCTGGGAGAAGCTGGCGCAGGTGATCTTCTGGGAGAAGCTGGTGCAGGTGATCTTCTGGGAGAAGCTGGCGCAGGTGATCTTCTGGGAGAAGCTGGCGCAGGTGATCTTCTGGGAGAAGCTGGCGCAGGTGATCTTCTGGGAGAAGCTGGTTCAGGTGATCGTCTGGGAGAAGCTGGCGCAGGTGATCTTCTGGGAGAAGCTGGTGCAGGTGATCTTCTGGGAGAAGCTGGCGCAGGTGATCTTCTGGGAGAAGCTGGTGCAGGTGATCTTCTGGGAGAAGCTGGCACAGGTGATCTTCTGGGAGAAGCTGGCGCAGGTGATCTTCTGGGAGAAGCTGGCGCAGGTGATCTTCTGGGAGAAGCTGGTACAGGTGATCTTCTGGGAGAAGCTGGTACAGGTGATCTTCTGGGAGAAGCTGGCGCAGGTGATCTTCTGGGAGAAGCTGGCGCAGGTGATCTTCTGGGAGAAGCTTGTGCAGGTGATCTTGTAGAGATGTTCCACGTCTTCAGCAGTGCGTATCCTTCTGTGACTGTTTTTGCCATATAGATTGTGCTGTCGCGATGTATTAGTAACTTCGTCGGGTAGCCTCATCTTTATGAAATGTCATTTTTCCTCAGTATTTCTGTTAATGGCGCCAATCCTCTCCTGGCTTGCAGTGTGGCAGCCGATAGGTCTGTAAACAGTTTTAGATGAGAGGATGGTGGAGGGAGAGGTTGATGTTTTCTTGAAGCGTACATTACTTGTTCCTTGGTCTGGAAGAAGGTAAATCTTGCTAGCACATCCCGGGGTATGTTATCAGGTAGATTTTGGGGTGCACGGTCAATGCTAAGCTCATGTTCAATCATTTCTGGTAGGATGCTTTTAATGAGTTGTTATAAGCCCCTAGGTTGGAGCCAGCTACTGATTCTGGAATACCCCGAAATGTTATATTATTTTGTCTGCCTCTCTCTTCAGAATCAATCCGTTTCGCTTGTATTTTGTTAACTTTCTCTTCCAGAGATTTATGTGAGTCGACAAGTTCATTATGTGCAGTGGCAAAGGACGCCATTTTATTCTCCATGTGCGAAACTCTATCTCCCACTTCAGATAGTGACTTTGGAAAGGTTGTATGATGTTTGAAAAGTCATTATGTGATGTGCTTCGGAGAGCAGATAACATTTCCTTCATATTCTCGGATACCGCCTTATTTGAAGTGTGGAAACTATCAAAAGCGTCTGAGGCAATTGGGATGGTATTCATAGTTTTAGGATCAGATTCCGTGAGGTGATCATCCAGCTTCTGTTTTTGCTGGACTGGACGATGGAGATATCGGGTTTATTCCTGAACTGCCGGAGTTAGGCGGCGAGATATTGTCTGCACGATGTTGCAGCATCAGGGAGTCATCTCTCTCTGGCGTACCTCGTGGGGATGCCGGCGCCATTTTACTTATGGAGTACTTCCGGGTATTCCTTGCCTGTTCAAAGCGTGGTCCGCCCCGGGAGGTCTGTATTGTTTCTGGCATCTCCGTCGTTGTTGTAATGAAGTCAGGAACAGTCTCCTCGGATGTGGAAGGCAACGTTAGGAGTGTGTTAGCTTTCGAAGCTGGGCTCCATGAGTTCTCATCGCCATCTTTGGAATTATGGTGGATCTTCTCCTGCCCATATATAGTTGTGAAATCCCTATCATGGGAATGTTTTTAAGTCCCTGGCAGGTGCTCTCGGTAGCTAGTGATGAAGTATTTTAACAGAGTTCTTGTCTCACGTGGCCATCAGTTCCGGTGGCCAAACCACGCCCCCCCCCTATTATTTTTTCAATGCTGCCCAGTTCTCCATCAACCATTTACATATCGGCCGACCCCTATAGTCTCCTATTCTTAGTTGCCCTGACTCCAACCCTCACCCACTGGTCTCCATAGAAGTTGTTGCTTTATTCTCACCCTCTTCCTGCCCCAAATTAACTCATTCAATATAGTTTCTATTAATCTGAATATATTTTCATTGATCCAGACCGGGCTGGCAGCTGAGACGTAGGGTATTTGTGGTTGTAGGATCATTTTATGCCACCCTGTCTGCCCAAATAATGGCATCTTGACCCAGATAGAAATTCTAGACCGTATCTTAGCAAGAAGAGGCATAAATGTTTAAGGCAATAAAGTTCTCAATATCTGCATTGATTTTAAGACCTAAATACTCAAAATTTTAAGTTGGTTGCAAAACCTCGAGTTTATTCAAAGTTAGTTCAAAATTCTCCAGAGGAAGGAGCGTAGATTTACTCCAATTGATACTTAATCCAGAAATTCTTCCAAAGTCCACTGTTACCTGTATAGTCTTAGGTACAGTCTTCTCTGAGCTGTTCAAACATAGTAATAGGTCATCTGCGTGGCAGAACATTATCCCCCCTCCCTCTGCTGCTGAAGCCCCCTATATCCTCTCTACTTCTCAACCAGACTGCTGGGGGCTCTATAATTATAGCAAACAGCAGCAGAGAGGGGGGACTCCTGCCGAGTACCACGAATCAGACAGAAAGGGGCTGTAAGTCTCACTCTTGGTCTAACATATATTTTCCTTACCATATCAATATATTCCTGACCCAGATCCAACTTCTCCATCACTTTCCATAGGTATGCCCACTCCACCCTGTCAAACGCCTTGGTGGCATCCAATGACAGGATGGAGCGGGCTCCACCCTCCCCATCTGCATATTTCCAAACAACCTGCCAAGATTATCATTTACATTTCTACCTGGGATAAATCCGCTTTGATCCGGGTGGATAATGGATGTAATTACCTTCGCCGGCCTCATTGCCAATGCTTTAGCTTATATTTTATCACCTGTGTTGAGAAGTGAGATTGGTCTTTATGACTCAACTTCTTCTTTATTATAACAGTAATAATAGCCCCAGACATTGACAATGGGAGACCCTCCTCCTTATCCGACCCCTTGATGGTTTCCAGTAATAAGGGGAGCATCTCCTTTCCGTACTTTCTATATATCTCAAACAGGAGACCCTCAGACCCTGGGGATGTTTTCTCCAAAAAGTATCCGACAGCCCCCCTAAGATCCTCTACTGTCATGGGGGCTCCCAAGGTTTCCTCTGTTCTTCTGTTAGAGTGGGAATTTTATCCCATCAAGAAAATGACTTAACTCTGCATCCCAAAGTCCCGACCCCCCTTATATAATCAATATGTAGACTCCAAAAGCAATTGTAATGAGGGCCGGGCACTGTTTACACCAAAACATCCCCCCATATTTTACCATCCACAGAAGAGAAGACCAGAGATTATAGACCATTTTTATATAAAAAGTAGAATTTTATTGAACACATAAAACAGACAATATTGAAAATATATAAAGGACAAGACCCCGGTATGAGCAGCGGAGCGAGTAGTGACACTTGCTGAATGTGGTGTATGGCTATACAGGCCGTATTAAAAAGCATTTTTTAAAGGATATATATATATATAGCCAAAGAGGGATTATCCCATTCTTAATCAGTAAACATGTTCAATAAATAGAAGGAAAAGAGGAATGGGATAAAGTGACCGCGCTACAAAGTATCGTTCTATATCAAGGGGTTCATGTGGAGGAGCGAGCGCTGACAATTATTACCTTCCTGCTGCTGATATGGAACGATACTTTGTAGCGCGGTGATCAATACTGGTCCTTTATCGATCGTATTGAGAAATAATAGTAAGACATCAGGTTTATAAGGGGTTGAATATATACAAATACCAATGTGCATTTAGTACCTTCTAGTAACCCATGGAGTATGGCCTCATGCACACGACTGTAGTCATGTGCACGGCCGTGATTTTCGGGTCGGCCGGCCGCGGAGTGTCACCCACGAGCCGCCCACCAATAGCGGGTCATCCACATGGCCGCGTCCATTATTTTTTATGAGCCTGGACCGCAGAACACGGCTGTAATAAGACTTGTCCGTTCTTTCTGCGGTCCAGGCTCCTGGGCCATGCACGGACAGTGGAAACCACAGTCGTGTGCATGGCCCCATAGAAATGAATGGGGCTGCAATTCTCCTGTGGATTTTCAGGGGAATTGCGGCTGCAAAAGCACGTTCGTCTGCATGGGGCCTAAAATGAACTTTCCCTCTTTATCAATTTATGATGTTATACTTTCAAATTGAATGTGTTTGTGTATATAAAGCCAGACTCCCCTGGAGTAAGTTGTATGGGCCGCATGATACTCGCGTCCTGCCCATTTTCTCCTGACTTGATCGATCTTTTTCCCTATTAAACGGGTTTCCACTAAACAAATTATTGCTGGGAGATGGCGATTGATTGAATCGAACACTGAGCATCTGTAATGACAGGGTAGGGAGACAGACAGGTGAGCCCTAATCTACCCGCCACTCAGTCCCGGCCTACTTGCAACGGCCCGTCCTAGGCAACGGCGTACAACTGGGCGACGGTCCCTACGCTCAATATGTGCACGACAGACAAACAGGCAAGGAAACAAAGAAGCTAAGGGAAATGGGGCAGTTGCTCACGGCAACACTGTGAACAGTAGTAGAGTAGTGAATGAGCCGAGTCAAACCAGGAGTGCACGAGGTACAAATCGCAGGGCAGGAGAGTAGTCAGTAAAGCCAGGGTCAATATGAAGCGGAGGTCAATAGTAATAGCTGGAACAGCAGAGCCAGGAAACAAGAAGGAATCACAGGCAAAGACAAGAATCAAATGAAGGTATAAATAGACCGAGGGCGGGAGCTAGAACCGTCTGGCCAGGCTGTGATAGGCTCTCCCACTCCTGAGCCTACCAGCCTGAGTGGTAGCAGATCGAGTCACTCTATCAGACCTAGGAGCAGGTGCAGACTGATTAACCACAGGCGTCGACACAGAAGCTGTGTCTGGCAGATCCTTTACAGCATCTCTTTATTCTCTCCCCCATTCCCCTGACATTCCAAACTATTATATTAACCATGTCTTTAGTAAGTGAAATAAGAAATTATATGTTATTGTTGTTCCGTACACTTGGGAGAAAGGGACGATCCAGCGACCGAGTAAGATGGGGGGGGGGGGGGAAACAAGAAAAAAAAAACAACAACCCACCCAACCCGTTCCCATCCCCCTTCATGTTCTGCCATCTTTCTCATGCAGATCTCAACTCTAGGGACCACCCTCCCCACCACCTCCACCCCCTCCAACACCCTCCCAACCACCCCCACCAACACACTCTCCACCCCCCCCCCTCCAACACCCTCCCACCAATGCAGAAATGAAGAATAGCCGCTAGTTAATGAAATAAATTGCTGGGCATTTCAGATCTACGTTAAGAACATAAAAGTCCGACACTATCTACCAGTCCCGAAGAAGAGAAGAAACATTATTAATTATATAATGAGGCACTTAAGATCCGTGCAAAGAACATCAGAATAATAACCTATAATGAACCCGAGACTATGACACTCCAATAATTATAAACATATCAAAACACATATATCTCAATATAAAATTCAGAGATGACTGACCACAGTGGGGTAGTGGACACCAAATAGCAGCAATAAATAATAATAAAGGTATAAAAACCTACAGATATCACAGCACGGGTACAAAAGGGGTGTGACTGGAGCCGAAACGCGCGTCGGGTGTGACTCCAGGCAGCCAGGTCTACTTTTCATGGGTACGTTACTATTATGTAACTAGATATGATAACTAAATAAGTCATCTACACACCATTGTAGTTTACCAAATGTTATTTACATTACATTACAACCCCCCCTTATGTACCCGTGCTGTGATATCTGTAGGTTTTTATACCTTTATTATTATTTATTGATGCTATTTGGTGTCCACTACCCCACTGTGGTCAGTCATCTCTGAATTTTATATTGAGATATATGTGTTTTGATATGTTTATAATTATTGGAGTGTCATAGTCTCGGGTTCATTATAGGTTATTATTCTCTATTTTGAGCTAAATGACATTATTTGTTATTTTTGTCTAATATTAGCTATTTATATACCTCCCCCTACATATTGGTTACAAGTATGGGATTGCTCTCGCTATGGTAGAGGGGTCGTTTGGTTGATCTCTGCTTTAGGTTTAAAGAACATCAGAGTCCGACACTATCTACCAGTCCGTGGCTTCCTGCGGGGGGAGAGAACATGGTGCCATCTTTATATTCTAATCGTGTCACTGTGTCCTTGTGTCATTGTGTGCTCGTTTCATTGTGTCATTATATCCTCGTGTCATTGTGTCCTCGTGTCATTGTGTCCTCGTGTCATTGTGTCCTCGTGTCATTGTGTTCTCGTTTCATTGTGTCATTGTGGCCTCGTGTCATTGTGGCCTCGTGTCATTGTGTTTTCATGTCATTGTGTCATTGTGTCCTCGTGTCATTGTGTTCTTGTGTCCTTGTGTCACTGTGTCCTTCTGTCATTGTGTCATTGTGTCCTCGTTTCATTGTGTCATTGTGTCCTCGTGTCATTGTGTCCTCGTGTCATTGTGTCCTCATTTCATTGTGTCCTGGTGTCTGTGTCCTCGTGTCACTGTCCTTGTGTCACTGTGTCCTCGTGTTACTGTGTCCTCATGTCATTGTGTCCTCGTGTCATTGTGTCCTCGTGTCCTCGTGTCATTGTGTCCTCGTGTCATTGTGTCCTTGTATCATTGTGTCCTTGTATCATTGTGTCCTCGTGACATTGTGTCATCGTGTTATTGCGTTCTTGTGTCATTGCGTCCTCGTGTCATTGTGTCATTGTGTTTTCATGTCATTGTGTCCTCGTATCATCGTGTCCTCGTGTCAATGTGTCCTTCTGTCATTGGGTCCTTGTTTCACTGTGTCCTCGTGTCATTGTGTCCTCGTTTCATTGTGTCACAATGTCCTGGTGTCACTGTGTCCTGCTGTCACTGTCCTCGTGTCATTGTGTCCTCGTGTCATTGTGTCCTTGTGTCCTCGTGTCATTGTGTCCTCGTATCATTGTGTCCTCATCATTGTGTCCTCGTGTCATTGTGTCCTTGTATCATTGTGTCCTGGTTTCATTGTGTCCTCGTGTCATTGTGTCCTTGTTTCATTGTGTCATTGTGCCCTTGTGTCGTTGTGCCCTTGTGTCATTATGTCCTCGTGTCATTGTGTTTTTGTGTCATTGTGTCCCCGTGTCATTGTGTCCTCGTGTCATTGTGTTCTCGTGTCATTGTGTCCTCGTGTCATTGTGTTATTGTGTCCTCGTATCATTGTGTTCTCGTGTCATTGTGTCCTTGTGTCATTGGGTCCTCGTTTCACTGTGTCCTCGTGTCACTGTGTCACTGTGTCCTCGTGTCATTGTGTTCTCATGTCATTGTGTCCTGGTGTCACTGTGTCCTGGTGTCACTGTCTCCTCGTGTCATTGTGTCCTCGTGTCATTGTGTTCTCGTGTCATTGTGTCCATGTGTCATTGTGTTCTCGTGACATTGCGTTCTTGTGTCATTGTGTCTTCGTATCATTGTGTCCTCGTGTCGTTGTGTTCTCGAGTCATTGTGTCCTTGTGTCATTGTGTCCACGTATCATTGTGTCGTTGTGTCCTCGTTTCATTGCGTCATTGTGTCCTCATGTCATTGTGTCCTCGTGTCATTGTGTTCTCGTGTCATTGTGTCCTCGTGTCATTGTGTCCTCGTGTCATTGTGTCCTCGTGTCATTGTGTTTTTGTGTCATTGTGTCCTCATATCATTGGGTCCTCGTGTCAATGTGTTCTCGTGTCATTGTGTCCTTGTGTCATTTTGTCCTCGTTTCACTGTGTCCTCGTGTCATTGTGTCCTCGTTTCATTGTGTCATTGTATCCTCGTGTCATTGTGTTTTCATGTCATTGTATCCTCGTGTCATTGTGTCCTCGTGTCATTGTGTCCTCATATCATTGTGTCCTCGTGTCATTGTGTTCTCGTGTCCTCGTGTCATTGGGTCCTTGTTTCACTGTGTCCTCGTGTCACTGTGTCCTCGTGTCACGTCATCGTGTCATTGTGTTCTCATGTCATTGTGTCCTGGTGTCACTGTGTCCTGGTGTCACTGTCCTTGTGTCACTGTGTTCTCGTGTCATTGTGTCCTCGTGTCATTCTGCCCTCCTGTCATTGTGTCCTCGTGTCATTGTGTTTTCGTGTCATTGTGTCCTCGTGTCATTGTGTCATTGTGTCCTCGTGTCATTGTATTCTCGTGTTGTGTCCTCGTATCATTGTGTCCTCGTGTCATTGTGTCATTCTGCCCTCCTGTCATTGTATCCTCGTGTCATTGTGTCCTCGTATCATTGTGTCCTCATGTCATTGTGTCCACGTTTCATTGTGTTTTCGTGTCATTGTGTCCTTGTGTCATTGTGTCCTCATTTCATTGTGTCATTGTATCCTCGTGTGATTGTGTTCTCATGTCATTGTGTCCTGGTGTGTCTGTGTCCTGGTGTCACTGTCTCCTCGTGTCATTGTGTTCTCGTGTCGTGTTCTCGTGTCCTCGTGTCATTGTGTCCTCGTGTCATTGTGTCCACGTGTCATTGTGTCATTGTGTCCTCGTGTCATTGTGTCCTAGTGTCATTGTGTCCTCGTGTCATTGTGTCCTCGTGTCATTGCGTTCTTGTGTCATTGTGTCCTCGTGTCATTGTGTCCTCGTGTCATTGTGTACTCGTGTCATTGTGTTCTCGTTTCATTGTGTCATTGTGGCCTCGTGTCATTGTGCCCTCGTGTCATTGTGTTTTCATGTCATTGTGTCATTGTGTCCTCGTGTCATTGTGTTCTTGTGTCCTTGTGTCACTGTGTCCTTCTGTCATTGTGTCCTCGTGTCATTGTGTCCTCGTGTCCTCATTTCATTGTGTCCTCATTTCATTGTGTCTTGGTGTCTGTGTCCTCGTGTCACTGTCCTTGTGTCACTGTGTCCTCATGTTACTGTGTCCTCATGTCATTGCGTCCTCGTGTCATTGTGTCCTCGTGTCCTCGTGTCCTCGTGTCATTGTGTCCACGTGTCATTGCGTTCTTGTGTCATTGTGTCCTCGTGTCATTGTGTCCTTGTATCATTGTGTCCTTGTATCATTGTCCTCGTGTCATTGTGTCATCGTGTTATTGCGTTCTTGTGTCATTGCGTCCTCGTGTCATTGTGTCATTGTGTTTTCGTGTCATTGTGTCCTCGTATCATCGTGTCCTCGTGTCATTGTGTCCTTCTGTCATTGGGTCCTTGTTTCACTGTGTCCTCGTGTCATTGTGTCCTCGTTTCATTGTGTCACAATGTCCTGGTGTCACTGTGTCCTGCTGTCACTGTCCTCGTGTCATTGTGTCCTCGTGTCCTTGTGTCCTTGTGTCCTCGTGTCATTGTGTCCTCGTATCATTGTGTCCTCATCATTGTGTCCTCGTGTCATTGTGTCCTTCTATCATTGTGTCCTGGTTTCATTGTGTCCGCGTGTCATTGTGTCCTCGTTTCATTGTGTCATTGTGCCCTTGTGTCGTTGTGCCCTTGTGTCATTATGTCCTCGTGTCATTGTCCTCGTGTCATTGTGTTCTCGTGTCATTGTGTCCACGTGTCATTGTGTTCTCGTGTCATTGTGTCCTCGTGTCATTGTGTCCTCGTTTCATTGTGTCATTGTGTCCTCATGTCATTGTGTCCTCGTGTCATTGTGTCCTCATGTCATTGTGTTCTCGTGTCATTGTGTCCTCGTGTCATTGTGTCCTCATGTCATTGTGTTCTCGTGTCATTGTGTCCTCGTGTCATTGTGTTTTCGTGTCATTGTGTCCTCGTATCATTGGGTCCTAGTGTCAATGTGTTCTCGTGTCATTGTGTCCTTGTCATTTTGTCCTCGTGTCACTGTGTCCTTGTGTCATTGTGTGCTCGTTTCATTGTGTCATTATATCCTCGTGTCATTGTGTCCTCGTGTCATTGTGTTCTCATGTCATTGTGTCATGGTGTCACTGTGTCCTGGTGTCACTGTCTCCTCGTGTCATTGTGTCCTCGTGTCATTGTGTTCTCGTGTCATTGTGTCCATGTGTCATTGTGTTCTCGTGACATTGCGTTCTTGTGTCATTGTGTCTTCGTATCATTGTGTCCTCGTGTCATTGTGTTCTCGAGTCATTGTGTCCTTGTGTCATTGTGTCCACGTATCATTGTGTCGTTGTGTCCTCGTTTCATTGCGTCATTGTGTCCTCATGTCATTGTGTCCTCGTGTCATTGTGTTCTCGTGTCATTGTGTCCTCGTGTCATTGTGTTTTTGTGTCATTGTGTCCGCATATCATTGGGTCCTCGTGTCAATGTGTTCTCGTGTCATTGTGTCCTTGTGTCATTTTGTCCTCGTTTCACTGTGTCCTCGTGTCATTGTGTCCTCGTTTCATTGTGTCATTGTATCCTCGTGTCATTGTGTTTTCATGTCATTGTATCCTCGTGTCATTGTGTCCTCGTGTCATTGTGTCCTCATATCATTGTGTCCTCGTGTCATTGTGTTCTCGTGTCCTCATGTCATTGGGTCCTCGTTTCACTGTGTCCTCGTGTCACTGTGTCCTCGTGTCACGTCATCGTGTCATTGTGTTCTCATGTCATTGTGTCCTGGTGTCACTGTGTCCTGGTGTCACTGTCCTTGTGTCACTGTGTTCTCGTGTCATTGTGTCCTCGTGTCATTCTGCCCTCCTGTCATTGTGTCCTCGTGTCATTGTGTTTTCGTGTCATTGTGTCCTCGTGTCATTGTGTCCTCGTGTCATTGTGTCCTCGTGTCATTGTATTCTCGTGTTGTGTCCTCGTATCATTGTGTCCTCGTGTCATTGTGTCATTCTGCCCTCCTGTCATTGTATCCTCGTGTCATTGTGTCCTCGTATCATTGTGTCCTCGTGTCATTGTGTCCACGTTTCATTGTGTTTTCGTGTCATTGTGTCCTTGTGTCATTGTGTCCTCATTTCATTGTGTCATTGTATCCTCGTGTGATTGTGTTCTCATGTCATTGTGTCCTGGTGTGTTTGTGTCCTGGTGTCACTGTCTCCTCGTGTCATTGTGTTCTCGTGTCGTGTTCTCGTGTCCTCGTGTCATTGTGTCCACATATCATTGTGTCCTCGTGTCATTGTGTCCACGTGTCATTGTGTCGTTGTGTCATTGTGTCATTGCGTTCTTGTGTCATTGTGTCCTCGTGTCATTGTGTCCTCGTGTCATTGTGTCCTCGTGTCATTGTGTTCTCGTTTCATTGTGTCATTGTGGCCTCGTGTCATTGTGGCCTCGTGTCATTGTGGCCTCGTGTCATTGTGTTTTCATGTCATTGTGTCATTGTGTCCTCGTGTCATTGTGTTCTTGTGTCCTTGTGTCACTGTGTCCTTCTGTCATTGTGTCATTGTGTCCTCGTTTCATTGTGTCATTGTGTCCTCGTGTCATTGTGTCCTCGTGTCATTGTGTCCTCGTGTCCTCATTTCATTGTTTCCTCATTTCATTGTGTCCTGGTGTCACTGTCCTTGTGTCACTGTGTCCTCGTGTTACTGTGTCCTCATGTCATCGTGTCCTCGTGTCATTGTGTCCTCGTGTCATTGTGTCCTCGTGTCCTCGTGTCATTGTGTCCTCGTGTCATTGTGTCCACGTGTCATTGTGTCCTCGTGTCATTGTGTCCTTGTATCATTGTGTCCTTGTATCCATGTGTCCTCGTGTCATTGTGTCATCGTGTTATTGCGTTCTTGTGTCATTGCGTCCTCGTGTCATTGTGTCATTGTGTTTTCGTGTCATTGTGTCCTCGTATCATCGTGTCCTCGTGTCATTGTGTCCTTCTGTCATTGGGTCCTTGTTTCACTGTGTCCTCGTGTCATTGTGTCCTTGTTTCATTGTGTCACCGTGTCCTGGTGTCACTGTGTCCTGCTGTCACTGTCCTCGTGTCATTGTGTCCTCGTGTCATTGTGTCCACATATCATTGTGTCCTCGTGTCATTGTGTTCCCGTGTCATTGTGTCCTCGTGTCATTGCGTTCTCGTTTCATTGTGTCACTGTTTCCTGGTGTCACTGTGTCCTGCTGTCACTGTCCTTGTGTCACTGTGTCCTCATGTCACTGTGTCCTCGTGTCATTGTGTCATTGTGTCCTCATATCATTGTGTCCTTGTGTCATTGGGTCCTTGTTTCACTTTGTCCTCGTGTCACTGTGTCATTGTGTCCTCGTGTCATTGTGTCATTGTATCCACATGTCATTGTGTTTTCGTGTCATTGTATCCTCGTGTTATTGTGTCCTCATGTCATTGTCTCCTCATATCATTGTGTCCTCGTGTCATTGTGTCCTCGTGTCATTGTGTCAACATATCATTGTGTCCTCGTGTCATTGTGTTCCCGTGTCATTGTGTCCTCGTGTCATTGCGTTCTCGTTTCATTGTGTCACTGTTTCCTGGTGTCACTGTGTCCTGCTGTCACTGTCCTAGTGTCACTGTGTCCTCATGTCACTGTGTCCTCATATCATTGTGTCCTTGTGTCATTGGGTCCTTGTTTCACAGTGTCCTCGTGTCACTGTGTCCTCATGTCACTGTGTCATTGTATCCTCGTGTCATTGTGTTCTCATGTCAATGTGTCCTGGTGTCACTGTGCCCTGGTGTCTGTGTCCTGGTGTCTCTGTCCTTGTGTCACTGTGTCCTCGAGTCACTGTGTCCTCGTGTCATTGTGTCATTCTGCGCTCCTGTCATTGTGTCCTCGTGTCATTGTGTCCTCGTGTCATTGTCCTCGTGTCATTGTGTCCTCGTGTCATTGTGTTTTCGTGTCATTGTGTCCTTGTGTCATTGTGTCCTCGTTTCATTGTGTCATTGCATCCTCGTGTGATTGTGTTCTCATATCATTGTGTCCTGGTGTCTATGTCCTGGTGTCACTATCTCCTCGTGTCATTGTATTCTCGTGTCATTGTGTTCTCGTGTCATTGTGTTCTCTTGTCATTGTGTTCTCGTGTCATTGTGTTCTCGTGTCATTGTGTTCTCGTGTCATCGTGTTCTCGTGTCCACATATCATTGTGTCCTCGTGTCATTGTGTCCTCGTGTCATTGTGTCCTCGTGTCATTGTGTCCACATATCATTGTGTCCACATATCATTGTGTCCACGTGTCATTGTGTTCCCGTGTCGTGTTCTCGTGTCATTGTGTCCTCGTATCAGTTTGTCCTCGTGTCATTGTGTCCTCGTGTCATTGTGTTCTCGTGTCCTCACGTCATTGTGTCCACATATCATTGTGTCCTCATGTCCTTGTGTCATTGTGTCCTCGTATCATTGTGTCCTCGTGTCATTGCGTCCTCGTGTTATTGTGTTATTGTGTCCTCGTGTTATTGTGTCCTCGTGTCATTGTGCCATTGTGTCCTTGTGTCATTGTGTTCTCGTTTCATTGTGCCCTCGTGTCATTGTGTCCTCGTGTCATTGTGTTCTTGTGTCCTCGTGTCACTGTGTCCTCTTGTCATTGTGTCCTCGTTTCATTGTGTCATTGTGTCCTCGTGTTACTGTGTCCTCATGTCATTGTGTCCTCGTGTCATTGTGTCCTCATGTCATTGTGTCCACATATCATTGTGTCCTCGTGTCATTGTGTCCACGTGTCATTGTGTTCCCGTGTCGTGTTCTCGTGTCATTGTGTCCTCGTGTCATTGTGTCCTCGTGTCATTGTGTTCTCGTGTTCTCGTGTCCTCGTATCATTGTGTCCACATATCATTGTGTCCTCATTTCCTTGTGTCATTGTGTCCTCGTATCATTGTGTCCTCGTGTCATTGTGTTCTCGTGTCATTGCGTTCTTGTCATTGTGTCCTCGTGTTATTGTATCATTGTGTCCTCGTGTCAGTGTTCTCGTTTCATTGTGCCCTCGTGTCATTGTGTCCTCGTGTCATTGTGTCCTTGTGTCCTCTTATCATTGTGTCCACATATCATTGTGTCCTCATTTCCTTGTGTCATTGTGTCCACATATCATTGTGTCCTCATTTCCTTGTGTCATTGTGTCATTGTGTTCTTGTGTCATTGCGTTCTTGTCATTGTGTCCTCGTGTCATTGTGTTCTTGTGTCCTCGTGTCACTGTGTCCTCCTGTCATTGTGTCCTCGTGTCATTGTGTCATTGTGTCATTGTGTCCTCGTGTCATTGTGTCCTCATGTCATTGTGTCCTCGTGTCATTGTGTCCTCGTGTCATTGTGTCCACGTGTCATTGTGTTCCCGTGTTGTGTTCTCATGTCATTGTGTCCTCGTATCATTGTGTCCTCGTGTCATTGTGTCCTCGCGTCATTGTGTCCTCATGTCATTGCGTCCTCGTGTCATTGTGTCATTATGTTTTCGTGTCAGTGTCCTCGTGTCATTGTGTCCTCATATCATCGTGTCCTCGTGTCATTGTGTCCTTGTGTCATTGGGTCCTTGTTTCACTGTGTCCTCGTGTCACTGTGTCCTCGTGTCATTGTATCCTCGTGTCATTGTGTTTTCATGTCATTGCGTTCTTGTCATTGTGTCCTCGTGTCAGTGTTCTCGTTTCATTGTGCCCTCGTGTCATTGTGTCCTCGTGTCATTGTGTCCTTGTGTCCTCGTATCATTGTGTCCACATATCATTGTGTCCTCGTTTCCTTGTGTCATTGTGTCCACATATCATTGTGTCCTCATTTCCTTATGTCATTGTGTCCTCGTGTCATTGTGTTCTCGCGTCATTGCGTTCTTGTCATTGTGTCCTCGTGTTATTGTGTCATTGTGTCCTCGTGTCAGTGTTCTCGTTTCATTGTGCCCTCGTGTCATTGTGTCCTTGTGTCATTGGGTCCTTGTTTCACTGTGTCCTCGTGTCACTGTGTCCTCGTGTCATTGTGTCCTCGTGTCATTGTATCCTCGTGTCATTGTGTTTTCATGTCATTGCATCCTCGTGTTATTGTGTCCTCGTGTCATTGTGTCCTCGTGTCATTGTGTCCTCGTGTCATTGTGTCCTCGTGTCACTGTGTCCTCGTGTCACTGTGTCATTGTGTCCTCGTGTCATTGTGTCCTTGTATCACTGTGTCCTCGTGTCACTGTGTCCTCGTGTCACTGTGTCCTCGTGTCACTGTGTCATTGTGTCCTCGTGTCATTGTGTTCTCATGTCATTGTGTCCTGGTGTCACTGTGCCCTGGTGTCTGTGTCCTGGTGTCTCTGTCCTTGTGTCACTGTGTCCTCGAGTCACTGTGTTCTCGTGTCATTGTGTCCTCGTGTCATTGTGTCCTCGTGTCATTGTGTCATTCTGCCCTCCTGTCAATGTGTCCTCGTGTCATTGTGTTTTCATGTCATTGTGTTCTCGTGTCATTGTGTTCTCGTGTACTCTTGTCCACATATCATTGTGTCCTCGTGTCATTGTGTCATTCTGCCCTCCTGTCATTGTGTCCTCGTGTCATTGTGTCCTCATATCATTGTGTCATTGTGTTCTCGTGTCATTGTGTCCTTGTGTCATTGTGTCCTCGTTTCATTGTGTCATTGTATCCTCGTGTGATTGTGTTCTCATGTCATTGTGTCCTGGTGTCTGTGTTCTGGTGTCACTGTCTCCTCTTGTCATTGTGTTCTCGTGTCATTGTGTTCTCGTGTCATTGTGTTCTCATGTCCTCATGTCATTGTGTCCACATATCATTGTGTCCTCATGTCATTGTGTCCTCGTGTCCATGTGTCATTGTGTTCTCGTGTTCTCGTGTTGTGTCCTTGTGTCATTGTGTCCTCGTATCATTGTGTCCTCGTGTCGTGTTCTCGTGTCATTGCGTTCTTGTGTCATTGCGTCCTCGTGTTATTGTGTCCTCGTGTTATTGTGTCATTGTGTCCTCGTGTCATTGTGTCCTCGTGTCATTGTGTTCTCGTTTCATTGTGTCACTGTGTCCTCCTGTCATTGTGTCCTCGTTTCATTGTGTCATTGTGTCCTCGTTTTACTGTGTCCTCATGTCATTGTGTTCTCATGTCATTGTGTCCTCGTTTCATTGTGTCCTCATGTCATTGTGTCCACGTGTCATTGTGTTCCCGTGTTGTGTTCTCGTGTCATTGTGTCCTCGTATCTGTGTCCTCGTATTATTGTGTCCTCGTGTCATTGTGTCCTCGTGTCATTGCGTCCTCGTGTCATTGTGTCATTATGTTTTCGTGTCATTGTGTCCTCGTGTCATTGTGTCCTCATGTCATTGTGTCCTCGTGTCATTGTGTCCTCGTGTCACTGTGTCCTCGTGTCACTGTGTCCTCGTGTCATTGTGCCCTCGTTTCATTGTGTCACTGTGTCCTGGTGTCACTGTGTCCTCGTTTCATTGTGTCACTGTGTCCTGGTGTCACCGTGTCCTGCTATCACTGTCCTTGTGTCACTGTGTCCTCGTGTCACTGTGTCCTCATATCATTGTGTTCTCGTGTCCTCGTGTCATTGTGTCCTCGTGTCACTGTGTCCTCGTGTCATTGTGCCCTCGTTTATTTGTGTCACTGTGTCCTGGTGTCACTGTGTCCTCGTTTCATTGTGTCACTGTGTCCTGGTGTCACTGTGTCCTGCTGTCACTGTCCTTGTGTCACTGTGTCCTCGTGTCACTGTGTCCTCGTGTCCTCATATCATTGTGTTCTCGTGTCCTCGTGTCATTGTGTCCTTGTGTCATTGGGTCCTTGTTTCACTGTGTCCTCGTGTCACTGTGTCCTCGTGTCATTGTGTCCTCGTGTCATTGTGTCCTCATATCATTGTGTCAATGTGTCCTCGTGTCATTGTGTCCTCGTGTCATTGGACCTGATCTACAGGCCACAGTCCGGCTAGTCATTCCACCATACATGTGCTGAGGTCAGCGCGATCCTTAGTCTTACCTCATTGTTATGGGCATCGTCTCAGTAGAAATGTCTTCTGGGAATTGAACTGTAGATGTGTTGCTGTGAACTTCATGTCTCTTCCTTTTCCGCTGTACCCGGGACTATATCATAGGGTCTATTTATAAACACCAAGTAATGTTGGATATTAAAAATGAATGTAATCCTGTTATAACGGGCGTCTTGTGAGACCATGTCCTGTACAGCGTGACTGGGATGATGGGATATCGGAGTGACTTGTATTATTACTATTTATCATTTCACCTAAACGTTATACAGTCCAATGTGCAAAATCAAAGACAAATGAGTGCGAAACGGAGTGCGGTGCATCTGTACACAAAGTATAGCATATAACTAGTTATCCTGAAACTTTGTGGTGCTATGTATCTGGCTGCTGGATATAACTAATTATCTGGATATTATATAGTACTATGTATCTGGCTGCTGGATATAACTAGTTATCTGTATACTGTATAGTACTATGTATCTGGCTGCTGGATATAACTAGTTATCTGGATACTATATAGTACTATGTATCTGGTTGCTGGATATAACTAGTTATCTGTATACTGTATAGTACTATGTATCTGGTTGCTGGATATAACTAGTTATCTGGATATTGTATAGCACTATGTATCTGGCTGCTGGATATAACTACTTATCTGTATACTATATAGTACTATGTATCTGGCTGCTGGATATAACTAGTTATCTGGATATTATATAGTACTATGTATCTGGCTGCTGGATATAACTACTTATCTGTATACTATATAGTACTATGTATCTGGCTGCTGGATATAACTAGTTATCTGGATACTATATAGTACTATGTATCTGACTGCTGGATATAACTAGTTATCTGTATACTGTATAGTACTATGTATCTGGCTGCTGGATATAACTAGTTATCTGTATACTGTATAGTGCTATGTATCTGGCTGCTGGATATAACTAGTTATCTGGAAAGTATATAGTACTATGTATCTGGCTACTGGATATAACCAGTTATCTGGATACTATATAGTACTATGTATCTGGCTGCTGGATATAACTAGTTATCTGGATACTGTATAGTACTATGTATCTGGCTGCTGGATATAACCAGTTATCTGGATACTATATAGTACTATGTATCTGGCTGCTGGATATAACTAGTTATCTGGATATTATATAGTACTATGTATCTGGCTGTTGGATATAACTAGTTATCTGTATACTATATAGTACTATGTATCTGGCTGCTGGATATAACTACTTATCTGTATACTATATAGTACTATGTATCTGGCTGCTGGATATAACTAGTTATCTGTATACTGTATAGTACTATGTATCTGACTGCTGGATATAACTAGTTATCTGTATACTATATAGTATTATGTATCTGGTTGTTGGATATAACTAGTTATCTGTATACTATATAGTACTATGTATCTGCCTGCTGGATATAACTAGTTATCTGGATACTATATAGTACTATGTATCTGCCTGCTGGATATAACTAGTTATCTGGATACTATATAGTACTATGTATCTGGCTGCTGGATATAACTAGTTATCTGGATACTCTATAGTGCTATGTATCTGGCTGTTGGATATAACTAGTTATATGTATACTATATAGTACTGTGTATCTGCCTGCTGGATATAACTAGTTATCTGGATATTATATAGTACTTTGTATCTGGCTGATGGATATAGCTAGTTATCTGGATATTATATAGTACTATATATCTGCCTGCTGGATATAACTAGTTATCTGTATACTCTTTAGCACTATGTATCTGGCTGTTGGATATAACTAGCTATCTGTATACTATATAGTACTATGTATCTGGTTGTTGGATATAACTAGTTATCTGGATACTGTATAGTATTATGTATCTGCCTGCTGGATATAACTAGTTATCTGTATACTGTATAGTACTATATATCTGCCTGCTGGATATAACTAGTTATCTGGATACTATATAGTACTATGTATCTGCCTGCTGGATATAACTAGTTATCTGGATACTATATAGTACTATGTATCTGGCTGCTGGATATAACTAGCTATCTGTATACTATATAGTACTATGTATCTGGTTGTTGGATATAACTAGTTATCTGTATACTATATAGTACTATGTATCTGCCTACTGGATATAACTAGTTATCTGGATATTATATAGTACTATGTATCTGGCTGCTGGATATAACTAGTTATCTGTATACTATATAGTACTATGTATCTGGCTGCTGGATATAACTAGTTATCTGTATACTATATAGTATTATGTATCTGACTGCTGGATATAACTACTTATCTTTATACTATATAGTACTATGTATCTGGCTGCTGGATATAACTAGTTATCTGTATACTGTATAGTACTATGTATCTGGCTGCTGGATATAACTAGTTATCTGTATACTGTATAGCACTATGTATCTGGCTGCTGGATATAACTAGTTATCTGGATATTATATAGTACTATGTATCTGGCTGCTGGATATAACTAGTTATCTGTATACTATATAGTACTATGTATCTGGTTGTTGGATATAACTAGTTATCTGTATACTGTATAGTACTATGTATCTGACTGCTGGATATAACTAGTTATCTGTATACTATAGAGTACTATGTATCTGGCTGCTGGATATAACCAGTTATCTGGATACTATATAGTATTATGTATCTGACTGCTGGATATAACTAGCTTTCTGTATACTATATAGTACTATGTATCTGGCTGCTGGATATAACTAGTTATCTGTATACTGTATAGTACTATGTATCTGACTGCTGGATATAACTAGTTATCTGTATACTATATAGTATTATGTATCTGACTGCTGGATATAACTACTTATCTGTATACTATATAGTACTATGTATCTGGCTGCTGGATATAACTAGTTATCTGGATATTATATAGTACTATGTATCTGGCTGCTGGATATAACTAGTTATCTGTATACTATATAGTACTATGTATCTGGTTGTTGGATATAACTAGTTATCTGTATACTGTATAGTACTATGTATCTGACTGCTGGATATAACTAGTTATCTGTATACTGTATAGTACTATGTATCTGGCTGCTGGATATAACTAGTTATCTGTATACTATATAGTATTATGTATCTGACTGCTGGATATAACTACTTATCTGTATACTATATAGTACTATGTATCTGGCTGCTGGATATAACTAGTTATCTGGATATTATATAGTACTATGTATCTGGCTGCTGGATATAACTAGTTATCTGTATACTATATAGTACTATGTATCTGGCTGCTGGATATAACTAGTTATCTGTATACTGTATAGTACTATGTATCTGGCTGCTGGATATAACTAGTTATCTGTATACTATATAGTACTATGTATCTGGCTGCTGGATATAACTAGTTATCTGTATACTGTATAGTACTATGTATCTGGCTGCTGTATATAACTAGTTATCTGGATACTATATAGTACTATGTATCTGACTGCTGGATATAACTAGTTATCTGGATACTGTATAGCACTATGTATCTGGTTGTTGGATATAACTAGTTATCTGTATACTGTATAGTACTATGTATCTGGCTGCTGTATATAACTAGTTATCTGGATACTATATAGTACTATGTATCTGCCTGCTGGATATAACTAGTTATCTGTATACTGTATAGTACTATGTATCTGACTGCTGGATATAACTAGTTATCTGGATATTATATAGTACTATGTATCTGGTTGTTGGATATAACTAGTTATCTGGATACTGTATAGTATTATGTATCTGCCTGCTGGATATAACTAGTTATCTGGATACTCTATAGTACTATGTATCTGACTGCTGGATATAACTAGTTATCTGGATACTGTATAGTACTATGTATCTGACTGCTGGATATAACTAGTTATCTGTATACTGTATAGTACTATGTATCTGGCTGCTGGATATAACCAGTTATCTGGATACTATAGTGTACTATGTATCTGGCTGCTGTATATAACTAGTTATCTGGATACTATATAGTACTATGTATCTGACTGCTGGATATAACTAGTTATCTGTATACTGTATAGTACTATGTATCTGGCTGCTGGATATAACTAGTTATCTGTATACTGTATAGTGCTATGTATCTGGCTGCTGGATATAACTAGTTATCTGGAAAGTATATAGTACTATGTATCTGGCTACTGGATATAACCAGTTATCTGGATACTATATAGTACTATGTATCTGGCTGCTGGATATAACTAGTTATCTGGATACTGTATAGTACTATGTATCTGGCTGCTGGATATAACCAGTTATCTGGATACTATATAGTACTATGTATCTGGCTGCTGGATATAACTAGTTATCTGGACACTGTATAGTACTATGTATCTGGCTGCTGGATATAACCAGTTATCTGGATACTATATAGTACTATGTATCTGGCTGCTATATATAACTAGTTATTTGTATACTGTATAGTACTATGTATCTGACTGCTGGATATAACTAGTTATCTGTATACTGTATAGTACTATGTATCTGGCTGCTGGATATAACTAGTTATCTGTATACTATATAGTATTATGTATCTGACTGCTGGATATAACTACTTATCTGTATACTATATAGTACTATGTATCTGGCTGCTGGATATAACTAGTTATCTGGATATTATATAGTACTATGTATCTGGCTGCTGGATATAACTAGTTATCTGTATACTATATAGTACTATGTATCTGGCTGCTGGATATAACTAGTTATCTGTATACTGTATAGTACTATGTATCTGGCTGCTGGATATAACTAGTTATCTGTATACTATATAGTACTATGTATCTGGCTGCTGGATATAACTAGTTATCTGTATACTGTATAGTACTATGTATCTGGCTGCTGTATATAACTAGTTATCTGGATACTATATAGTACTATGTATCTGACTGCTGGATATAACTAGTTATCTGGATACTATATAGTACTATGTATCTGGTTGTTGGATATAACTAGTTATCTGGATACTGTATAGTATTATGTATCTGCCTGCTGGATATAACTAGTTATCTGGATACTCTATAGTACTATGTATCTGACTGCTGGATATAACTAGTTATCTGGATACTGTATAGTACTATGTATCTGACTGCTGGATATAACTAGTTATCTGTATACTGTATAGTACTATGTATCTGGCTGCTGGATATAACCAGTTATCTGGATACTATAGTGTACTATGTATCTGGCTGCTGTATATAACTAGTTATCTGGATACTATATAGTACTATGTATCTGACTGCTGGATATAACTAGTTATCTGTATACTGTATAGTACTATGTATCTGGCTGCTGGATATAACTAGTTATCTGTATACTGTATAGTGCTATGTATCTGGCTGCTGGATATAACTAGTTATCTGGAAAGTATATAGTACTATGTATCTGGCTACTGGATATAACCAGTTATCTGGATACTATATAGTACTATGTATCTGGCTGCTGGATATAACTAGTTATCTGGATACTGTATAGTACTATGTATCTGGCTGCTGGATATAACCAGTTATCTGGATACTATATAGTACTATGTATCTGGCTGCTGGATATAACTAGTTATCTGGATACTGTATAGTACTATGTATCTGGCTGCTGGATATAACCAGTTATCTGGATACTATATAGTACTATGTATCTGGCTGCTATATATAACTAGTTATCTGTATACTGTATAGTACTATGTATCTGACTGCTGGATATAACTAGCTATCTGTATACTGTATAGTACTATGTATCTGGCTGCTGGATATAACTAGTTATCTGGATACTATATAGTACTATGTATCTGACTGCTGGATATAACTAGTTATCTGTATACTATATAGTACTATGTATCTGGCTGCTGGATATAACTAGTTATCTGTATACTATATAGTACTATGTATCTGGCTGCTGGATATAACTAGTTATCTGTATACTGTATAGTACTATGTATCTGGCTGCTGGATATAACTAGTTATCTGGATACTCTATAGTACTATGTATCTGCCTGCTGGATATAACTAGTTATCTGGATATTATATAGTACTTTGTATCTGGCTGATGGATATAGCTAGTTATCTGGATATTATATAGTACTATGTATCTGCCTGCTGGATATAACTAGTTATCTGGATATTATATAGTACTATGTATCTGGTTGCTGGATGTAACTAGTTATCTGGATACTGTATAGTACTATGTATCTGGCTGCTGGATATAACTAGTTATCTGTATACTATATAGTACTATGTATCTGACTGCTGGATATAACTACTTATCTGTATACTATAGTGTACTATGTATCTTGCTGCTGGATATAACTAGTTATCTGGATACTATATAGTACTATGTATCTGGCTGCTGGATATAACTAGTTATCTGTATACTATATAGTACTATGTATCTGGCTGCTGTATATAACTAGTTATCTGTATACTATATAGTACTATGTATCTGGCTGCTGGATATAACTAGTTATCTGGATACTATATAGTACTATGTATCTGGCTCCTGGATATAACTAGTTATCTGTATACTATATAGTACTATGTATCTGCCTGCTGGATATAACTACTTATCTGTATACTATAGTGTACTATGTATCTTGCTGCTGGATATAACTAGTTATCTGGATACTATATAGTACTATGTATCTGGCTGCTGGATATAACTAGTTATCTGTATACTATATAGTACTATGTATCTGGCTGCTGTATATAACTAGTTATCTGTATACTATATAGTACTATGTATCTGGCTGCTGGATATAACTAGTTATCTGGATACTCTATAGTACTATGTATCTGGCTGTTGGATATAACTAGTTATCTGGATATTATATAGTGCTATGTATCTGCCTCCTGGATATAACTAGTTATCTGGATACATACTATATAGTACTATGTATCTGCCTGCTGGATATAACTACTTATCTGTATACTATAGAGTACTATGTATCTGACTGCTGGATATAACTAGTTATCTGTATACTATATAGTACTATGTATCTGCCTGCTGGATATAACTAGTTATCTGGATATTATATAGTGCTATGTATCTGCCTCCTGGATATAACTAGTTATCTGGATATTATATAGTACTATGTATCTGGCTGCTGGATATAACTAGTTATCTGGATACTCTATAGTACTATGTATCTGGCTGCTGGATATAACTAGTTATCTGTATACTGTATAGTACTATGTATCTGACTGCTGGATATAACTAGTTATCTGTATACTATATAGTACTATGTATCTGGCTGCTGGATATAACTAGTTATCTGTATACTGTATAGTACTATGTATCTGGCTGCTGGATATAACTAGTTATCTGTATACTGTATAGTGCTATGTATCTGGCTGCTGGATATAACTAGTTATCTGTAAAGTATAGTGTACTATGTATCTGGTTGCTGGATATAACTACATATCTGGATACTATATAGTACTATGTATCTGGCTGCTGGATATAAGTAGTTATCTGTATACTCTATAGTACTATGTATCTGGCTGCTGGATATAACTAGTTATCTGGATATTATATAGTACTATGTATCTGCCTGCTGGATATAACTAGTTATCTGGATATTATATAGTACTATATATCTGCCTGCTGGATATAACTAGTTATCTGGATACTCTATAGTACTATGTATCTGGCTGCTGGATATAACTAGTTATCTGGATACTATATAGTACTATGTATCTGGCTGCTGGATATAACTAGTTATCTGGATATTATATAGTACTATGTATCTGGCTGCTGGATATAACTAGTTATCTGGATAGTATATAGTACTTTGTATCTGGCTGCTGGATATAACTAGTTATCTGGATATTATATAGTACTATGTATCTGGCTGCTGGATGTAACTAGTTATCTGGATATTATATAGTACTATGTATCTGACTGCTGAATATAACTAGTTATCTGTATACTGTATAGTACTATGTATCTGGCTGCTGGATATAACTAGTTATCTGGATACTCTATAGTACTATGTATCTGGCTGTTGGATATAACTAGTTATCTGGATATTATATAGTACTATGTATCTGCCTGCTGGATATAACTAGTTATC
>NW_027461776.1:1577576-1629133 GCF_050947455.1 Rhinoderma darwinii
GTTAGTAATTAAAGCAGCCTATAGTCAGGTTACTACTTATATTATATACAGTATGTAGGGCTGAGGGTAGAGGGGGTAGAGCTTTCAGTTATACAGATAAGGTGTTAGTGTAGGACACATCTATCATAGGGGTTAATAATTAGAGCAGCCTATAGTCACGTTACTACATATATTATATACAGTATGTAGTGCTGAGGTAGAGGGGGTAGAGCTTCCAGTTATATAGATAAGGTTTTACTGTAGGACACATCAGTCATAGGGGTTAGTAATTAGAGCAGCCTATAGTCAGGTTACTACATATATTATATACATCCTATAGTCAGGTTACTACATATATTATATACAGTATGTAATGCTGAGGGTAGAGGGGGTAGAGCTTCCAGTTATATAGATAAGGTGTTAGTGTAGGACACATCTATCATAGGGGTTAATAATTAGAGCAGCCTATAGTCAGGTTACTACATATATTATATACAGTATCTAGTGCTGAGGGTAGAGGGGGTAGAGCTTCCAGTTATATAGATAAGGTGTTAGTGTAGGACACATCTATCATAGGGGTTAGTAATTAGAGCAGTCTATAGTCAGGTTACTACAAATATTATGTACAGTATGTAGTGCTGAGGTAGAGGAGGTAAAGCTTCCAGTTATACAGATAAGGTGTTCGTGTAGGACACATCTATCATAGGTGTTAATAATTAGAGCAGCCTATAGTCAGGTTACTACATATATTATATACAGTATGTAGTGCTGAGGTAGAGGAGGTAGAGCTTCCAGTTATATAGATAAGGTGTTAGTGTAGGACACATCTATCTAAGAGGTTAATAATTAGAGCAGCCTATAGTCAGGTTACTACATATATTATATGCAGTATGTAGTGCTGAGGTAGAGCTTCCAGTTATATAGATAAGGTGTTAGTGTAGGACACATCTATCATAGGGGTGTCCTACATTAGAGCAGTCTATAGTCATAAGAGATAAGGTATAGAGATAAGGTGATAGTGTAGGACACATCTATCATAGGGGTTAGTAATTAGAGCAGCCTATAGTCAGGTTACTACATATATTATATACAGTATGTAGTGCTGAGTGTAGAGCTTCCAGTTATACAGATAAGGTGTTAGTGTAGGACACATCTATCATAGGTGTTAGTAATTAGAGCAGCCTATAGTCAGGTTACTACATATATTATATACAGTATGTAGTGCTGAGGGTAGAGGGGGTAGAGCTTCCAGTTATATAGATAAGGTATTAGTGTAGGACACATCTATCATGGGTGTTAGTAATTAGAGCAGCCTATAGTCAGGTTATTACATATATTATATACAGTATGTAGTGCTGAGGGTAGAGGGGGTAGAGCTTCCAGTTATATAGATAAGGTGTTAGTGTAGGACACATCTATCATAGGGGTTAGTAATTAAAGCAGCCTATAGTCAGGTTACTACTTATATTATATACAGTATGTAGGGCTGAGGGTAGAGGGGGTAGAGCTTTCAGTTATACAGATAAGGTGTTAGTGTAGGACACATCTATCATAGGGGTTAATAATTAGAGCAGCCTATAGTCAGGTTACTACATATATTATATACAGTATGTAGTGCTGAGGTAGAGGGGGTAGAGTTTCCAGTTATATAGATAAGGTTTTACTGTAGGACACATCAATCATAGGGGTTAGTAATTAGAGCAGCCTATAGTCAGGTTACTACATATATTATATACATCCTATAGTCAGGTTACTACATATATTATATACAGTATGTAATGCTGAGGGTAGAGGGGGTAGAGCTTCCAGTTATATAGATAACGTGTTAGTGTAGGACACATCTATCATAGGGGTTAGTAATTAGAGCAGTCTATAGTCAGGTTACTACATATATTATATACAGTATCTAGTGCTGAGGGTAGAGGGGGTAGAGCTTCCAGTTATATAGATAAGGTGTTAGTGTAGGATCATCTATCATAGGGGTTAATAATTAGAGCAGCCTATAGTCAGGTTATTACATATATTATATACAGTATGTAGTGCTGAGGGTAGAGGGGGTAGAGCTTCCAGTTATATAGATAAGGTGTTAGTGTAGGATCATCTATCATAGGGGTTAATAATTAGAGCAGCCTATAGTCAGGTTACTACATATATTATATACAGTATCTAGTGCTGAGGGTAGAGGGGGTAGAGCTTCAAGTTATATAGATAAGGTGTTAGTGTAGGACACATCTATCATAGGGGTTAGTAATTAGAGCAGTCTATAGTCAGGTTACTACATATATTATGTACAGTATGTAGTGCTGAGGTAGAGGAGGTAGAGCTTCCAGTTATACAGATAAGGTGTTCGTGTAGGACACATCTATCATAGGTGTTAATAATTAGAGCAGCCTATAGTCAGGTTACTACATATATTATATACAGTATGTAGTGCTGAGGTAGAGCTTCCAGTTATATAGATAAGGTGTTAGTGTAGGACACATCTATCATAGGGGTGTCCTACATTAGAGCAGTCTATAGTCATAAGAGATAAGGTATAGAGATAAGGTGTTAGTGTAGGACACATCTATCATAGGTGTTAATAATTAGAGCAGCCTATAGTCAGGTTACTACATATATTATGTACAGTATGTAGTGCTGAGGTAGAGGAGGTAGAGCTTCCAGTTATACAGATAAGGTGTTAGTGTAGGACACATCTATCATAGGGGTTAATAATTAGAGCAGCCTATAGTCAGGTTACTACATATATTATATACAGTATGTAGTGCTGAGGGTAGAGGGGGTAGAGCTTCCAGTTATATGGATAAGGTGTTAGTGTAGGACACATCTATCATAGGGGTTAATAATTAGAGCAGCCTATAGTCAGGTTAGTACATATATTATATACAGTATATAGTGCTGAGGGTAGAGGGGGTAGAGCTTCCAGTTATATAGATAAGGTGTTAGTGTGGGACACATCTATCATAGGGGTTAATAATTAGAGCAGCCTATAGTCAGGTTACTGCATATATTATATACAGTATGTAGTGCTGAGGTAGAGGGGGTAGAGCTTCCAGTTATATAGATAAGGTGTTAGTGTAGGACACATCTATCATAGGTGTATATAATTAGAGCAGCCTATAGTCAGGTTATTACATATATTATATACAGTATGTAGTGCTGAGGGTAGAGGGGGTAGAGCTTCCAGTTATACAGATAAGGTGTTAGTGTGGGACACATCTATCATAGGTGTATATAATTAGAGCAGCCTATAGTCCGGTTACTACATATATTATATACAGTATGTAGTGCTGAGGTAGAGGGGGTAGAGCTTCCAGTTATATAGATAAGGTGTTAGTGTAGGACACATCTATCATAGGTGTATATAATTAGAGCAGCCTATAGTCAGGTTATTACATATATTATATACAGTATGTAGTGCTGAGGTAGAGGAGGTAGAGCTTCCAGTTATACAGATAAGGTGTTAGTGTAGGACACATCTATCATAGGTGTATATAATTAGAGCAGCCTATAGTCAGGTTACTACATATATTATATACAGTATGTAGGGCTGAGGGTAGAGGAGGTAGAGCTTCCAGTTATATAGATAAGTTGTTAGTGTAGGACACATCTATCATAGGGGACAATAATTAGAGCAGCCTATAGTCAGGTTATTACATATATTATATACAGTATGTAGTGCTGAGGGTAGAGGGGGTAGAGCTTCCAGTTATATAGATAAGGTGTTAGTGTAGGACACATCTATCATAGGGGTTAATAATTAGAGCAGCCTATAGTCAGGTTACTACATATATTATATACAGTATGTAGTGCTGAGGTAGAGGGGGTAGAGCTTCCAGTTATACAGATAAGGTGTTAGTGTAGGACACATCTATCATAGGGGTTAATAATTAGAGCAGCCTATAGTCAGGTTATTACTTATATTATATACAGTATGTAGGGCTGAGGGTAGAGGAGGTAGAGCTTCCAGTTATATAGATAAGGTGTTAGTTTAGGACACATTTATCTTAGGGGTTAATAATTAGAGCAGCCTATAGTCAGGTTACTACATATATTATAAACAGTATGTAGTGCTGAGGTAGAGGGGGTAGAGCTTCCAGTTATATAGATAAGGTGTTAGTGTTGGACACATCTATCATAGGTGTATATAATTAGAGCAGCCTATAGTCAGGTTATTACATATATACAGTATGTAGTGCTGAGGGTAGAAGAGATAGAGCTTCCAGTTATACAGATAAGGTGTTAGTGTAGGACACATCTATCATAGGTGTTAGTAATTAGAGCAGCCTATAGTCAGGTTACTACATATATTATATACAGTATGTAGGGCTGAGGGTAGAGGGGGTAGAGCTTCCAGTTATATGGATAAGGTGTTAGTGTAGGACACATCTATCATAGGGGTTAATAATTAGTGCAGCCTATAGTCAGGTTACTACATATATTATATACAGTATGTAGTGCTGAGGGTAGAGGGGGTAGAGCTTCCAGTTATATGGATAAGGTGTTAGTGTAGGACACATCTATCATAGGTGTTAATAATTAGAGCAGCCTATAGTCCGGTTACTACATATATTATATACAGTAGGTAGTGCTGAGGGTAGAGGAGGTAGAGCTTCCAGTTATATAGATAAGGTGTTAGTGTAGGACACATCTATCATAGGGGTTAATAATTAGAGCAGCCTATAGTCAGGTTACTACATATATTATATACAGTATGTAGGGCTGAGGGTAGAGGAGGTAGAGCTTCCAGTTATATAGATAAGGTGTTAGTGTAGGACACATCTATCATAGGTGTTAATAATTAGAGCAGCCTATAGTCAGGTTACTACATATATTATATACAGTATGTAGTGCTGAGGAAGAGGAGGTAGAGCTTCCAGTTATATAGATAAGGTGTTAGTGTAGGACACATCTGTCATAGGGGTTAGTAATTAGAGCAGCCTATAGTCAGGTTACTACATATATTATATACAGTATGTAGTGCTGAAGGTAGAGGAGGTAGAGCTTCCAGTTATATAGATAAGGTGTTAGTGTAGGACACATCTATCATAGGTGTTAATAATTAGAGCAGCCTATAGTCAGGTTACTACATATATTATATACAGTATGTAGTGCTGAGGTAGAGGAGGTAGAGCTTCCAGTTATACAGATAAGGTGTTAGTGTAGGACACATCTATCATAGGGGTTAATAATTAGAGCAGTTTATAGTCAGGTTATTACATATATTATATACAGTATGTAGTGCTGAAGGTAGAGGGAGTAGATCTTCCAGTTATACAGATATGGTGTTAGTGTAGGACACATCTATCATAGGGGTTAATTATTAGAGCAGCCTATAGTCAGGTTACTACATATATTATATACAGTATGTAGTGCTGAGGTAGAGGAGGTAGAGCTTCCAGTTATACAGATAAGGTGTTAGTGTAGGACACATCTATCATAGGTGTATATAATTAGAGCAGCCTATAGTCAGGTTACTACATATATTATATACAGTATGTAGGGCTGAGGGTAGAGGAGGTAGAGCTTCCAGTTATATAGATAAGTTGTTAGTGTAGGACACATCTATCATAGGGGACAATAATTAGAGCAGCCTATAGTCAGGTTATTACATATATTATATACAGTATGTAGTGCTGAGGGTAGAGGGGGTAGAGCTTCCAGTTATATAGATAAGGTGTTAGTGTAGGACACATCTATCATAGGGGTTAATAATTAGAGCAGCCTATAGTCAGGTTACTACATATATTATATACAGTATGTAGTGCTGAGGTAGAGGGGGTAGAGCTTCCAGTTATACAGATAAGGTGTTAGTGTAGGACACATCTATCATAGGGGTTAATAATTAGAGCAGCCTATAGTCAGGTTATTACTTATATTATATACAGTATGTAGGGCTGAGGGTAGAGGAGGTAGAGCTTCCAGTTATATAGATAAGGTGTTAGTTTAGGACACATTTATCTTAGGGGTTAATAATTAGAGCAGCCTATAGTCAGGTTACTACATATATTATAAACAGTATGTAGTGCTGAGGTAGAGGGGGTAGAGCTTCCAGTTATATAGATAAGGTGTTAGTGTTGGACACATCTATCATAGGTGTATATAATTAGAGCAGCCTATAGTCAGGTTATTACATATATACAGTATGTAGTGCTGAGGGTAGAAGAGATAGAGCTTCCAGTTATACAGATAAGGTGTTAGTGTAGGACACATCTATCATAGGTGTTAGTAATTAGAGCAGCCTATAGTCAGGTTACTACATATATTATATACAGTATGTAGGGCTGAGGGTAGAGGGGGTAGAGCTTCCAGTTATATGGATAAGGTGTTAGTGTAGGACACATCTATCATAGGGGTTAATAATTAGTGCAGCCTATAGTCAGGTTACTACATATATTATATACAGTATGTAGTGCTGAGGGTAGAGGGGGTAGAGCTTCCAGTTATATGGATAAGGTGTTAGTGTAGGACACATCTATCATAGGTGTTAATAATTAGAGCAGCCTATAGTCCGGTTACTACATATATTATATACAGTAGGTAGTGCTGAGGGTAGAGGAGGTAGAGCTTCCAGTTATATAGATAAGGTGTTAGTGTAGGACACATCTATCATAGGGGTTAATAATTAGAGCAGCCTATAGTCAGGTTACTACATATATTATATACAGTATGTAGGGCTGAGGGTAGAGGAGGTAGAGCTTCCAGTTATATAGATAAGGTGTTAGTGTAGGACACATCTATCATAGGTGTTAATAATTAGAGCAGCCTATAGTCAGGTTACTACATATATTATATACAGTATGTAGTGCTGAGGAAGAGGAGGTAGAGCTTCCAGTTATATAGATAAGGTGTTAGTGTAGGACACATCTGTCATAGGGGTTAGTAATTAGAGCAGCCTATAGTCAGGTTACTACATATATTATATACAGTATGTAGTGCTGAAGGTAGAGGAGGTAGAGCTTCCAGTTATATAGATAAGGTGTTAGTGTAGGACACATCTATCATAGGTGTTAATAATTAGAGCAGCCTATAGTCAGGTTACTACATATATTATATACAGTATGTAGTGCTGAGGTAGAGGAGGTAGAGCTTCCAGTTATACAGATAAGGTGTTAGTGTAGGACACATCTATCATAGGGGTTAATAATTAGAGCAGTTTATAGTCAGGTTATTACATATATTATATACAGTATGTAGTGCTGAAGGTAGAGGGAGTAGATCTTCCAGTTATACAGATATGGTGTTAGTGTAGGACACATCTATCATAGGGGTTAATTATTAGAGCAGCCTATAGTCAGGTTACTACATATATTATATACAGTATGTAGTGTTGAGGGTAGAGCGGGTAGAGCTTCCAGTTATATAGATAAGGTGTTAGTTTAGGACACATCTATCATAGAGGTTAGTAATTAGAGCAGCCTATAGTCAGGTTATTACATATATTATATACAGTATGTAATGCTGAGGGTAGAGGGGGTAGAGCTTCCAGTTATACAGATAAGGTGTTAGTGTAGGACACATCTATCATAGAGGTTAGTAATTAGAGCAGCCTATAGTCAGGTTATTACATATATTATATACAGTATGTAATGCTGAGGGTAGAGGGGGTAGAGCTTCCAGTTATACAGATAAGGTGTTAGTGTAGGACACATCTATCATAGGGGTTAATAATTAGAGCAGCCTATAGTCAGGTTATTACATATATTATATACAGTATGTAGTGCTGAGGGTAGAGGGGGATAGAGCTTCCAGTTATATGGATAAGGTGTTAGTGTAGGACACATCTATCATAGGTGTTAGTAATTAGAGCAGCCTATAGTCAGGTTATTACATATATTATATACAGTATGTATGGCTGAGGGTAGAGGGAGTAGATCTTCCAGTTATATAGATAAGGTGTTAGTGTAGGAAACATCTATCATAGGTGTTGATAATTAGAGCAGCCTATAGTCAGGTTACTACATATATTATATACAGTATGTAGTGCTGAGGGTAGAGGGGGTAGAGCTTCCAGTTATACAGATAAGGTGTTAGTGTAGGACACATCTATCATAGGTGTATATAATTAGAGCAGCCTATAGTCAGGTTACTACATATATTATATACAGTATGTAGTGCTGAGGTAGAGGAGGTAGAGCTTCCAGTTATATAGATAAGTTGTTAGTGTAGGACACATCTATCATAGGTGTTAGTAATTAGAGCAGCCTATAGTCAGGTTACTACATATATTATATACAGTATATAGTGCTGATGGTAGAGGAGGTAGAGGAGGTAGAGCTTCCAGTTATATAGATAAGTTGTTAGTGTAGGACACATCTATCATAGGGGTTAGTAATTAGAGCAGCCTATAGTCAGGTTACTACATATATTATATACAGTATGTAGTGCTGAGGTAGAGGAGGTAGAGCTTCCAGTAACATGGATAAGGTGTTAGTGTAGGACACATCTATCATAGGTGTTAATAATTACAGCAGCCTATAGTCAGGTTATTACATATATTATATACAGTATGTAGTGCTGAGGGTAGAGGGGGTAGAGCTTCCAGTTATATAGATAAGGTGTTAGTGTAGGACACATCTATCATAGGTGTTAGTAATTAGAGCAGCCTATAGTCAGGTTACTACATATATTATATACAGCATGTAGTGCTGAGGGTAGAGGGGGTAGAGCTTCCAGTTATATAGATAAGGTGTTAGTGTAGGACACATCTATCATAGGTGTTAGTAATTAGAGCAGCCTATAGTCAGGTTAGTATATATTTAATATGCATAGGAAACAGTGTTTATGTTTGGGTCGGGCTATGTTGCGTTTCCACCTTTACAATAAGATCTGTGATGGCGTCAGGGGATTCCAGTTTTCACTTCAATGCTGCATTTTGAAGGACGGCAAACGGCAAAGTCAGATTAAGGTTTATGGAGACTCCTGTGCAAAATTTTTTGAGGGCCCCGATCCCACCTCTGGAAGCTGAGCACCTATCACAGCTACAGATTGGTGGGGGATGTGCCTGAACCTCTTCACTATGGGACATATGGCGAGAGACGAGTCAGTGACCATCTTAGACGTTGGAGCAACAAGCGTGCATCTACTGGGCTGGATAAGATTGCCCAACAGCCATCAGGGGTGTCCTGTTTTTGTGAGAGGTGGAATCCAAGAGATGAGCAGTTTATAAACTATCCATAAAAATAATGATAGCCTGGGGCGCCAGAAGAGGATGCTGAGCCCCACAGAAAAAATGTAAAGGGTCACCGCCCTCACCCCCTGTTAACATTTTGGGGCCCGTTTCCATTTTGCTGCGGCCTTTTTTCAGTGTAGGTTCCTAGGGCATGAATACTTTTTCATGGTCATTGAATTTGAAAGAAATGGTAGATATTGGTAATCTATGAAGCTCCCGGCAATAACATAAGATGTGGATTGTGATCATAGGACATGAATATACTGACGTAGCCAGGGTGCCGTCTCCACCTTGGTCCTTCACCTACTTCTGTCTGCTCTTCACCCGATGATGGGCCTTACACATACTTTAAATATTTGAAATAGTTTATAGCTTGAGCCACTATTTCTTGACACTTCATAGTAAAAGTAAAGCTCCTAATGCAAGAGAACATCCCGGATGAGTACAATCGGGTGGTGGCGCCATCATGGACGTCTGGGAAAGATGAGGAGATGATGATGAAGATGCTCAGATGCTGAAAAGTTCACTGTATTATTATATGGAGATGGAGCGAGGTGGACCACCTGAACCCAGAGGTCCTCAGCCAGCACCCAAAAGACTCCAAGCAACTGATAAGTGGGCATTGATAAATCCAGCACTGGCCCAGGTTCTGGGGTGGAGGTTCTAAAGAGTCAGGAAGGGCACCAGGCAGCTTTTCACACGCTGGTGGCCACATTAAAAAATGTCACCACACAGAGGTGGAGATGTCACGGTTTCCAGCCCATGAAGCGTGGGACAGACGAAACTTGCTGGCATTGACTATGGTGAGAGTTGTTCTCAAAGCATCATCAGAAGTATATGGCTGGGGCCAAGCTGCTTGACCTTGACATCATCTCCATCTTTTTCTCTTGGGGCCATGCTGTCCCCTTATTTTAGTAAGGATAGGCTCATGGACACAGAGAACATGGGGTCCTCTCTGTGGGGTCCTCTCTGTGGGGTCCTCTCATGGGGTCCTCTCTGTGGTCCTTCTCTCCCACGTGATCTGTCTGAGCGCTCCGCTTCTTGATCAGTCTCCTATAACTTGGTCTTCATGGCTTTCATGGATGGGATCTTCGCCAGCTTCATCCGGTAGTCCTAATAACTGGAAGCATGGCGGCCTGTGGTACCAGGAGGACTTCACCAGGGCTGGACATCGCTGAGATACATCAATCAACTGCGTGACTTAGAATCCCACTCTGTTCTCATTAGGGACCTGGATGGTTCCAGGTAGGATGGAGGAAGCCTGGTCAGGACATTAGAAGGTTCATCTGCCTGTTGTGATGCGATGTTCACTTAGGGTATGTTCACACGATGAGAGGCATTTACGTGTGAAAAGACAGACTGTTAACAGCTGCCTCGTTTCACACGTAAATGCTCGTCCTCGCATTTTGCGAGCCGTCTGAGACGCTCGGAAATCTTGAGCTGTGCTTCATTGAGTTCAATGAAGAACAGCTCAAATTACGTGGCAAAGAAGTGTCCCGCATACAATGTATATAAGTGTCCCGCATACAATGTATATAAGTGCCCCGCATATAATGTATATAAGTGCCCCGCATATAATGTATATAAGTGTCCCGCATATAATGTATATAAGTGTCCCGCATATAATGTATATAAGTGTCCCGCATATAATGTATAGAAGTGTCCCGCATATAACGTATATAAGTGTCCCGCATATAACGTATATAAGTGTCCCGCATGTAACGTATATAAGTGTCCCGCATATAATGTATATAAGTGTCCCGCATATAATGTATATAAGTGTCCCGCATATAATGTATATAAGTGTCCCGCATATAATGTATATAAGTGTCCCGCATATAATGTATATAAGTGTCCCGCATATAATGTATATAAGTGTCCCGCATGTAATGTATATAAGTGTCCCGCATGTAATGTATATAAGTGTCCCGCATATAATGTATATAAGTGTCCCGCATATAATGTATAGAAGTGTCCCGCATATAATGTATATAAGTGTCCCGCATATAACGTATACAAGTGTCCCGCATATAACGTATATAAGTGTCCCGCATATAACGTATACAAGTGTCCCGCATATAACGTATACAAGTGTCCCGCATATAACGTATATAAGTGTCCCGCATATAACGTATATAAGTGTCCCGCATATAACGTATATAAGTGTCCCGCATATAACGTATAGAAGTGTCCCGCATATAATGTATAGAAGTGTCCCGCATATAATGTATAGAAGTGTCCCGCATATAATGTATATAAGTGTCCCGCATGTAATGTATATAAGTGTCCCGCATATAATGTATATAAGTGTCCCGCATATAATGTATATAAGTGTCCCGCATATAATGTATATAAGTGTCCCGCATATAATGTATATAAGTGTCCCGCATATAATGTATATAAGTGTCCCGCATATAATGTATATAAGCGTCCCGCATATAATGTATATAAGCGTCCCGCATATAATGTATAGAAGTGTCCCGCGTATAATGTATATAAGTGTCCCGCATATAATGTATATAAGTGTCCCGCATATAATGTATATAAGTGTCCCGCATATAATGTATATAAGTGTCCTGCATATAATGTATAAGTGTCCTGCATATAATGTATATAAGTGTCCCGCATATAATGTATATAAGTGTCCCGCATGTAATGTATATAAGTGTCCCGCATATAATGTATATAAGTGTCCCGCATATAATGTATATAAGTGTCCTGCATATAATGTATAAGTGTCCTGCATATAATGTATATAAGTGTCCCGCATATAATGTATATAAGTGTCCCGCATGTAATGTATATAAGTGTCCCGCATATAATGTATATAAGTGTCCTGCATATAATGTATAAGTGTCCTGCATATAATGTATATAAGTGTCCCGCATATAATGTATATAAGTGTCCCGCATGTAATGTATATAAGTGTCCCGCATATAATGTATATAAGTGTCCTGCATATAATGTATAAGTGTCCTGCATATAATGTATATAAGTGTCCCGCATATAATGTATATAAGTGTCCCGCATGTAACGTATATAAGTGTCCCGCATATAATGTATATAAGTGTCCCGCATATAATGTATAGAAGTGTCCCGCATGTAATGTATATAAGTGTCCCGCATATAATGTATATAAGTGTCCCGCATATAATGTATATAAGTGTCCCGCATATAATGTATATAAGTGTCCCGCATATAATGTATATAAGTGTCCCGCATATAATGTATATAAGTGTCCCGCATATAATGTATATAAGTGTCCCGCATGTAATGTATATAAGTGTCCCGCATGTAATGTATATAAGTGTCCCGCATATAATGTATATAAGTGTCCCGCATATAATGTATATAAGTGTCCAGCATATAATGTATATAAGTGTCCCGCATATAATGTATAGAAGTGTCCCGCATATAATGTATATAAGTGTCCCGCATATAATGTATATAAGCGTCCCGCATATAATGTATATAAGCGTCCCGCATATAATGTATATAAGCGTCCCGCATATAATGTATATAAGCGTCCCGCGTATAATGTATAGAAGTGTCCCGCGTATAATGTATATAAGTGTCCCGCATATAATGTATATAAGTGTCCCGCATATAATGTATATAAGTGTCCCGCATATAATGTATATAAGTGTCCTGCATATAATGTATAAGTGTCCTGCATATAATGTATATAAGTGTCCCGCATATAATGTATATAAGTGTCCCGCATATAATGTATATAAGTGTCCCGCATGTAATGTATATAAGTGTCCCGCATATAATGTATATAAGTGTCCCGCATATAATGTATATAAGTGTCCCGCATATAATGTATATAAGTGTCCCGCATATAATGTATATAAGTGTCCCGCATATAATGTATATAAGTGTCCCGCATATAATGTATATAAGTGTCCCGCATGTAATGTATATAAGTGTCCCGCATGTAATGTATATAAGTGTCCCGCATATAATGTATATAAGTGTCCCGCATATAATGTATATAAGTGTCCCGCATATAATGTATATAAGTGTCCCGCATATAATGTATATAAGTGTCCCGCATATAATGTATAGAAGTGTCCCGCATATAATGTATATAAGTGTCCCGCATATAATGTATATAAGTGTCCCGCATATAATGTATATAAGCGTCCCGCATATAATGTATATAAGCGTCCCGCATATAATGTATAGAAGTGTCCCGCGTATAATGTATATAAGTGTCCCGCATATAATGTATATAAGTGTCCCGCATATAATGTATAGAAGTGTCCCGCATATAATGTATATAAGTGTCCTGCATATAATGTATAAGTGTCCTGCATATAATGTATATAAGTGTCCCGCATATAATGTATATAAGTGTCCCGCATATAATGTATATAAGTGTCCCGCATGTAATGTATATAAGTGTCCCGCATATAATGTATATAAGTGTCCCGCATATAATGTATATAAGTGTCCCGCATATAATGTATATAAGTGTCCCGCATATAATGTATATAAGTGTCCCGCATATAATGTATATAAGTGTCCCGCATGTAATGTATATAAGTGTCCCGCATATAATGTATATAAGTGTCCCGCATATAATGTATATAAGTGTCCCGCATGTAATGTATATAAGTGTCCCGCATGTAATGTATATAAGTGTCCCGCATATAATGTATATAAGTGTCCCGCATATAATGTATATAAGTGTCCCGCATATAATGTATATAAGTGTCCCGCATATAATGTATAGAAGTGTCCCGCATATAATGTATATAAGTGTCCCGCATATAATGTATATAAGCGTCCCGCATATAATGTATATAAGCGTCCCGCATATAATGTATATAAGCGTCCCGCATATAATGTATATAAGCGTCCCGCATATAATGTATAGAAGTGTCCCGCGTATAATGTATATAAGTGTCCCGCATATAATGTATATAAGTGTCCCGCATATAATGTATATAAGTGTCCCGCATATAATGTATATAAGTGTCCTGCATATAATGTATAAGTGTCCTGCATATAATGTATATAAGTGTCCCGCATATAATGTATATAAGTGTCCCGCATATAATGTATATAAGTGTCCCGCATGTAATGTATATAAGTGTCCCGCATATAATGTATATAAGTGTCCCGCATATAATGTATATAAGTGTCCCGCATATAATGTATATAAGTGTCCCGCATATAATGTATATAAGTGTCCCGCATATAATGTATATAAGTGTCCCGCATATAATGTATATAAGTGTCCCGCATATAATGTATATAAGTGTCCCGCATGTAATGTATATAAGTGTCCCGCATATAATGTATATAAGTGTCCCTGCATATAATGTATATAAGTGTCCCGCATATAACGTATATAAGTGTCCCGCATATAATGTATATAAGTGTCCCGCATATAATGTATATAAGTGTCCCGCATATAATGTATATAAGTGTCCTGCATATAATGTATATAAGTGTCCTGCATATAATGTATATAAGTGTCCCGCATATAATGTATATAAGTGTCCCGCATATAATGTATATAAGTGTCCCTGCATATAATGTATATAAGTGTCCCGCATATAACGTATATAAGTGTCCCGCATATAATGTATATAAGTGTCCTGCATATAATGTATATAAGTGTCCCGCATATAATGTATATAAGTGTCCCGCATATAATGTATATAAGTGTCCCGCATATAATGTATAGAAGTGTCCCGCATATAATGTATATAAGTGTCCCGCATATAATGTATATAAGTGTCCCGCATATAATGTATATAAGTGTCCCGCATATAATGTATAGAAGTGTCCTGCATATAATGTATATAAGTGTCCCGCATATAATGTATATAAGTGTCCCGCATATAATGTATATAAGTGTCCCGCATATAATGTATATAAGTGTCCCGCATATAACGTATATAAGTGTCCCGCATATAATGTATATAAGTGTCCTGACAACTGTCAAACGACGAGGCGTAAATGACAGGTCGTCTGCACAGTACGTCAAATGAATGGGCAGATGTTTGCCGACGTATTGCAGCCGTATTTTCAGACGTAAAACGAGACATAATACGCCTCATTTACGTCTGAAAATAGGTCGTGTGAACCCAGCCTTAGGGTATGTTCACACGGCCTATTTACGGACGTAATTCTGGCGTTTTTGCCCCGAATTACGTCTGAAAATAGTGCCTCAATAGCGCTGACAAACATCTGCCCATTGAAAGCAATGGGCAGACGTTTGTCTGTTCACACGAGGCGTAATTTACGCGCCGCTGTCCAATGACGGCGCGTAAATAGACGCGCGCGTCAAAGAACTGACCTGTCACTTCTTTGGCCGTAATTGGAGCCGTTATTAATTGACTCCAATGAATAGCAGCGCTAATTACGGCCGTAATGGACGCGGCGTTCAAGCGCCTGCACATGCCGGTACGCACTGGCGTAGCTATAGGGGTCGCAGCGGTCGCAATTGCGACCGGGCCCCGAAGCCAGGGGGGCCCACGGCCCCCCGCACCACATCAATAAAAAGTTACTATAGTAACTCGGGCCGCGGGCCCCTGTTACTATAGTAACATACTTTACTTACCTTCCTGGTTCCGGATCGCAGCGGAGGTCCTGACGTCAAGCGCTGTGCGCAGCGCATGACGTCACAGCGCTATGCCGCCGCGCACAGCATCGAGACTACAGAACTCCCGCCGCGGCCGAAGAGGAAGGTAAGGTTAGCCCTGACTGGCGGGGTCTGACTCCCGGGACCCGCCAATCAGCTGTTTTGAAGGGGCCGCAGCACTCGTACGAGAGCTGCTCCCCTTCATTCCTGTCACTTCATTCCGGTCACACTGTGAATCGGTTTCGGCGATTCACAGTGTGAGCGAGTAGTGAAATGAAGGGGAAGCAGTTCTCGTACGAGTGCTGCGGCCCCTTCAAAACAGCTGATTTGCGGGTCCCGGGCGACACATCAGCTATTGATGGCCTATCCTGTGGATAGGCCATCAATGTTTAGGGACTGCACAACCCCTAAGCCTACGATGTATCAGGCTTAGGGGGCCCATGAGACAGGATCACAGATTGTGTGATCCTGTCTGCTGGGCCCTGTATCTAAGCCAATCACATGGTAGGCTTAGATACATGGCCCATGCGTGATCCTGTCTGCTGGGCCCTGTATCTAAGCCTACCACACTGTAGGTTTAGATACAGGGCCCCAGCACACACTAATCTTATACTGTATAAGATTACTGTCTGCTGGACCCTGTATCTAAGCCTACCTTGTGGTAGGCTTAGATACAGGGTCCCACAGACAGTATCACACATGGGCCCTGTATCTAAGCCTTAGGGTATGTGCACAGACACTAATTACGTCCGTAATTGACGGACGTATTTCGGCCGCAAGTACCGGACCGAACACAGTGCAGGGAGCCGGGCTCCTAGCATTATAGTTATGTACGATGCTAGGAGTCCCTGGCTCGCTGCAGGACAACTGTCCCGTACTGTAATCATGTTTTCAGTACGGGACAGTTGTCCGGCAGCGAGGCAGGGACTCCTAGCGTCGTACATAAGTATGAAAAAAAATGACCGTCGGCACAGAACATCGTAAGACCCATTCAAATGAATGGGCAGATGTTTGCCGACGCTTTTGAGCCGCATTTTCGGACGTAATTCAATGCTAAAACGCCCTAATTACGTCCGTAAATAGTGTGTGTGAACCCAGCCTTAGTGACGCCCCCGGCTGCTAGTGCTGCATTGTTGGGTCACTTAGGAGACCCAGCGATGCAGCTGAAAGCGGACCGTCGGCCATGAGAAGTTTGCGGGGGGGGGGCCCAGTAAGAATTTTTGCATCGGGGCCCATGAGCCTCTAGCTACGCCCCTGCCGGTACGGCTGAAATTACGGGGATGTTTTCAGGCTGAAACATCCCCGTAATTTCAGCCGTAACGGACGTCCTCGTGTGAACATACCCTAATTCTTCATTTGCTGAGTATATCGTGACAGTGCTGGATATATCATGACCGTGCCGAGTATATAGTGAAAGTGCAGAGTATATTGTGAAAGTGCCGACTACATCATGACAGTGCCAAGTACATCGTGACAGTGCCAAGCATATCGTGACACTGGAAAGTACATAGTGACAGTGGCAAGTATATCGTGACAGTGCCAAGTACATTGTGACAGTGCCAAGTACATTGTGACAGTGGCAAGTATATCGTGACAGTGCCAAGTATATCGTGACAGTGCCAAGTATATCGTGACAGTGCCAAGTATATCGTGGCAGGGCTGAGTTTTGTATTCACCCCGCTCCGTTTTATTGTGTAATATCGTTGAATGTCATTCGGCTTTTTTGACTCTAAACAACAGAAAAAACTCTTTAATGTGAAATGAAATCTTAAATGAACTGAATGCAAAACTATTTACCCCCTTAGTGGGACCCTCAGAGGAGTCATCACTAGACACATGAAGATGACCTGTGAGGAGGGGTCTCCAACCAAACTGCACAGGAACACTGGATGTCACAGCTGACAATCTGATAAATCCCCAACCTCATGATACGTGACAGACCCAAAGCTGAAAGAGACCTCTCTACACACACCGAAAGCTGAAAGAGACCTCTCTACACACACCCAAAGCTGAAAGAGACCTCTCTACACACACCCAAAGCTGAAAGAGACCTCTCTACACACACCCAAAGCTGAAAGAGACCTCTCTACACACACCCAAAGCTGAAAGAGACCTCTCTACACACACCCAAAGCTGAAAGAGACCTCTCTACACACACCCAAAGCTGAAAGAGACCTCTCTACACACACCCAAAGCTGAAAGAGACCTCTCTACACACACCCAAAGCTGAAAGAGACCTCTCTACACACACCCAAAGCTGAAAGAGACCTCTCTACACACACCCAAAGCTGAAAGAGACCTCTCTACACACACCCAAAGCTGAAAGAGACCTCTCTACACACACCCAAAGCTGAAAGAGACCTCTCTACACACACCCAAAGCTGAAAGAGACCTCTCTACACACACCCAAAGCTGAAAGAGACCTCTCTACACACACCCAAAGCTGAAAGAGACCTCTCTACACACACCCAAAGCTGAAAGAGACCTCTCTACACACACCCAAAGCTGAAAGAGACCTCTCTACACACACCCAAAGCTGAAAGAGACCTCTCTACACACACCCAAAGCTGAAAGAGACCTCTCTACACACACCCAAAGCTGAAAGAGACCTCTCTACACACACCCAAAGCTGAAAGAGACCTCTCTACACACACCCAAAGCTGAAAGAGACCTCTCTACACACACCCAAAGCTGAAAGAGACCTCTCTACACACACCCAAAGCTGAAAGAGACCTCTCTACACACACCCAAAGCTGAAAGAGACCTCTCTACACACACCCAAAGCTGAAAGAGACCTCTCTACACACACCCAAAGCTGAAAGAGACCTCTCTACACACACCCAAAGCTGAAAGAGACCTCTCTACACACACCCAAAGCTGAAAGAGACCTCTCTACACACACCCAAAGCTGAAAGAGACCTCTCTACACACACCCAAAGCTGAAAGAGACCTCTCTACACACACCCAAAGCTGAAAGACCTCTCTACACACACCCAAAGCTGAAAGAGACCTCTCTACACACACCCAAAGCTGAAAGAGACCTCTCTACACACACCCAAAGCTGAAAGACCTCTCTACACACACCCAAAGCTGAAAGAGACCTCTCTACACACACCCAAAGCTGAAAGAGACCTCTCTACACACACCCAAAGCTGAAAGAGACCTCTCTACACACACCCAAAGCTGAAAGAGACCTCTCTACACACACCCAAAGCTGAAAGAGACCTCTCTACACACACCCAAAGCTGAAAGAGACCTCTCTACACACCCAAAGCTGAAACAGACCTCTCTACACACACCCAAAGCTGAAAGAGACCTCTCTACACACACCCAAAGCTGAAAGAGACCTCTCTACACACACCCAAAGCTGAAAGAGACCTCTCTACACACACCCAAAGCTGAAAGAGACCTCTCTACACACACCCAAAGCTGAAAGAGACCTCTCTACACACACCCAAAGCCGAAAGAGACCTCTCTACACACACCCAAAGCTGAAAGAGACCTCTCTACACACACCCAAAGCTGAAAGAGACCTCTCTACACACACCCAAAGCTGAAAGAGACCTCTCTACACACACCCAAAGCTGAAAGAGACCTCTCTACACACACCCAAAGCTGAAAGAGACCTCTCTACACACACCCAAAGCTGAAAGAGACCTCTCTACACACACCCAAAGCTGAAAGAGACCTCTCTACACACCCAAAGCTGAAACAGACCTCTCTACACACACCAAAAGCTGAAAGAGACCTCTCTACACACACCCAAAGCTGAAAGACCTCTCTACACACACCCAAAGCTGAAAGAGACCTCTCTACACACACCCAAAGCTGAAAGAGACCTCTCTACACACACCCAAAGCTGAAAGACCTCTCTACACACACCCAAAGCTGAAAGAGACCTCTCTACACACACCCAAAGCTGAAAGAGACCTCTCTACACACACCCAAAGCTGAAAGACCTCTCTACACACACCCAAAGCTGAAAGAGACCTCTCTACACACACCCAAAGCTGAAAGAGACCTCTCTACACACACCCAAAGCTGAAAGAGACCTCTCTACACACACCCAAAGCTGAAAGAGACCTCTCTACACACACCCAAAGCTGAAAGAGACCTCTCTACACACACCCAAAGCTGAAAGAGACCTCTCTACACACCCAAAGCTGAAACAGACCTCTCTACACACACCCAAAGCTGAAAGAGACCTCTCTACACACACCCAAAGCTGAAACAGACCTCTCTACACACACCCAAAGCTGAAAGAGACCTCTCTACACACACCCAAAGCTGAAAGAGACCTCTCTACACACACCCAAAGCTGAAAGAGACCTCTCTACACACACCCAAAGCTGAAAGAGACCTCTCTACACACCCAAAGCTGAAACAGACCTCTCTACACACACCCAAAGCTGAAAGACCTCTCTACACACACCCAAAGCTGAAAGAGACCTCTCTACACACACCCAAAGCTGAAAGAGACCTCTCTACACACACCCAAAGCTGAAAGAGACCTCTCTACACACACCCAAAGCTGAAAGAGACCTCTCTACACACACCCAAAGCTGAAAGAGACCTCTCTACACACACCCAAAGCTGAAAGAGACCTCTCTACACACACCCAAAGCTGAAAGAGACCTCTCTACACACACCCAAAGCTTAAACAGACCTCTCTACACACACCCAAAGCTGAAAGAGACCTCTCTACACACACCCAAAGCTGAAACAGACCTCTCTACACACACCCAAAGCTGAAAGAGACCTCTCTACACACACCCAAAGCTGAAAGAGACCTCTCTACACACACCCAAAGCTGAAAGAGACCTCTGTGCACATACCCAAAGCTGAACTAGACCTCTCTACACACACCCAAAGCTGAAAGAGACCTCTCTACACACACCCAAAACTGAAAGAGACCTCTCTGCACACACCCAAAGCTTAAAGAGACCTCTTTACACACACCCAAAGACGAGAAACCTCTCTGCACACACACAAAGCTGAAAGAGACCTCTCTACACACACCCAAAGACGAGAAACCTCTCTGCACACACACAAAGCTGAAAGAGACCTCTCTGCACACACTCAAAGCTTAAAGAGACCTCTCTACACACACCCAAAGCTGAAAGAGACCTCTCTACACACCCAAAGCCGAGAAACCTCTCTGCACACACCCAAAGCTGAAACTGCTTCTAAAAGGCGCCTCCGCTAAAGAGCTGTGTATCAGGTGCAATGCTGTACAGTATATAGGGGCAGTGGTATCACTGTATAGGGCACTACTGTGTATTGTATTGCGTTGTATATAGGGTCAGTCCTGTGTATATAGGGGCAGTGCTGTGTATATAGGGGCAGTGATGATTACTGGGTAGCGTTGTATATGATGTATATACGGGGCAGTGCTGTGTATATAGGGCAGTCCTGTGTGTATAGGGACAGTGCTGTGTTTATAGGGGAAGTGCTGATTATTGGGCAGTGTTGTGTATATAGGGCAGTCCTGTGTGTATAGGGGAAGTGCTGATTATTAGGCAGTGTTGTATATATGGGGAAGTCTGGTGTATATAGGGGCAGTGCTGATTATTGGGCAGTGTTGTATATATGGGGAAGTCTGGTGTATATAGGGGCAGTGCTGATTATTGGGCAGTGTTATATATATATAGGGCAGTCCTGTGTATATAGGGGCAGTGCTGTGTATATAGGTGCAGTGCTGTGTATATAGGGGCAGTGCTGTTTATTTGGCAGTGTTATATATATATGGGGCAGTCCTGTGTATATAGGGGCAGTGCTGTGTACATAGGGACAGTGTTGTGTATATATGGGCAGTGCAGATTATTGGGCAGTGTTGTATATATGGGTCAGTCCTGTGTATATAGGGACAGTGCTGATTATTGGGCAGTGTTGTATATATGGGGCAGTGCTGTGTATATAGGGGCAATGCTGAATATTGGGCAGTGTTGTATATATGGGGCAGTCCTGTGTATATATGGGTCAGTCCTGTGTATATAGGGGCAGTGGTGATTATTGGGCAGTGTTGTATATATGGGGCAGTCCTGTGTATATAGGGACAGTGCTGATTATTGGGCAGTGTTGTATATATGGGGCAGTCCTGTGTATATAGGGGCAGTGCTGATTATTGGGCAGTGTTATATATATGGGGCAGTCCTGTGCATATAGGGGCAGTGCTGTGTATATAGGGGCAGTGCTGTGTATATAGGGGCAGTGTTGTGTATATGGGGCAGTCCTGTGTATATAGGGACAGTGTTGTGTATATATGGGCAGTGCTGTTTATATAGGGGCAGTGCTGATTATTGGGCAGTGTTGTATATATGGGGCAGTCCTGTGCATATAGGGGCAGTGCTGTGTATATAGGGGCAGTGCTGTGTATATAGGGGCAGTGTTGTGTATATGGGGCAGTCCTGTGTATATAGGGACAGTGTTGTGTATATATGGGCAGTGCTGTTTATATAGGGGCAGTGCTGATTATTGGGCAGTGTTGTATATATGGGGCAGTCCTGTGTATATGGGGCAGTGGTGATTATTGGGCAGTGTTGTATATATGGGGCAGTCCTGTGTACATAGGGACAGTGTTATGTATATATGGGCAGTGCTGTGTATATAGGGGCAGTGGTGATTATTGGACAGTGTTGTATATATGGGGCAGTCCTGTGTGTGTGTATATAGGGACAGTGCTATGTACATCGGAACAGTGCTGTGTGTATATAGGGGAAGTGCTGTGTATATATGGGCAGTGCTGATTATTGGGCAATGTTGTATATATGGGGCAGTCCTGTGTATATAGGGGCAGTGCAGTGTTGTATATATGGGTCAGTCCTGTGTATATAGGTGCAGTGCTGTGTATATAGGGGCAGTGCTGATTATTGGGCAGTGTTGTATATATGGGTCAGTCCTGTGTATATAGGGGCAGTGCTGTGTATATAGGGGCAGTGCTGATTATTGGGCAGTCCTGTGTATATGGGGCAGTCCTGTGTATATAGGGGCAGTGCGGTGTATATAGGGCAGTGCTGATTATTGGGCAGTGTTGTGTATATGGGGCAGTCCTGTGTATATAGAGGCAGTGCTGTGTATATAGGGCAGTGCTGTGTATATATAGGGGCAGTGCTGATTATTGGGCAGCCCTGTGTTTATAGGGGCAGTGCTGTGTATATAGGGGCAGTGCTGATTATTGGGCAGTGTTGTGTATATAGGGCAGTCCTGTGTATATAGGGGCAGTGCGGTGTATATAGGGGCAGTGCTGATTATTGGGCAGCCCTGTGTATATAGGGGCAGTCCTGTGTATATAGGGGCAGTGCTGTGTATATAGGGGTAGTGCTGATTATTGGGCAGTCCTGTGTATATAGGGGCAGTGCTGATTATTGGGAAGTGTGTGTATATAGGGGCAGACCTGTGTATATAGGGGCAATGCTGTGTATATAGGGGCAGTGCTGATTATTGGGCAGTGTTGTGTATATAGGGCAGTCCTGTGTATATAGGGGCAGTGCTGATTATTGGGCAGTGTTGTGTATATAGGGGCAGTGCTGATTATTGGGCAGTGCTGTATATAAGGGAGGGCTCTGTACTCTGGTGTGAACATTCCTGCATGCAGTCACTGATCTCTCAGCCGCTTGTACAGATCATGAGACAGAGGTATGTGCTGCTGCTTGTGTTACACGGAGATGTGGACCTGAGCTACCAGATAGTGACACTTCAGGGATATATTGTGTCATGTTGGGGACATCATTCTTACTATTTATATACCACTTATAATTATATATCAGTTCTGTAGCACTCTACATAGCACAACATTGGGGTAAAACAGTGAGGTACAAAACATTTGTTTACTGTATACACCATGTGTCAAGTTTGGAGAATATTGTGTCATGGTGGGGGATACATTGTGTCATGGTGGGGGATACATTGTGTCATGGTGGGGGATACATTGTGTCATGGTGGGGGATACATTGTGTCATGGTGGGGGATACATTGTGTCATGGTGGGGGATACATTGTGTCATGGTGGGGGATACATTGTGTCATGGTGGGGGATACATTGTGTCATGGTGGGGGATACATTGTGTCATGATGGTGGATACATTGTGTCATGGTGGGGGATACATTGTGTCATGGTGGGGGATACATTGTGTCATGGTGGGGGATACATTGTGTCATGGTGGGGGATACATTGTGTCATGGTGGGGGATACATTGTGTCATGGTGGTGGATACATTGTGTCATGGTGGGGGATACATTGTGTCATGGTGGGGGATACATTGTGTCATGGTGGGGGATACATTGTGTCATGATGGTGGATACATTGTGTCATGGTGGGGGATACATTGTGTCATGGTGGGGGATACATTGTGTCATGGTGGGGGATACATTTTGTCATGGTGGTGGATACATTTTGTCATGGTGGGGGATACATTGTGTCATGGTGGGGGATACATTGTGTCACGTTTGGAGAATATTGTGTCATGGTGGGGAAAACATTGTGTCATGGTGGGGGATACATTGTGTCATGTGGAGGATACATTGTGTCATGGTGGTGGATACATTGTGTCATGGTGGGGGAGACATTGTGTCATGGTGGGGGATACATTGTGTCATGGTGGGGGATACATTGTGTCATGGTGGGGGATACATTGTGTCATGGTGGGGGAGACATTGTGTCATGGTGGGGGATACATTGTGTCATGGTGGTGGATACATTGTGTCATGTGGGGGATACATTGTGTCATGGTGGGGGATACATTGTGTCATGTTTGGAGAATATTGTGTCATGGTGGTGGATACATTGTGTCGTGGTGGATACATTGTGTCATGGTGGGGGATACATTGTGTCATGGTGGGGGATACATTGTGTCATGGTGGGGGATACATTGTGTCATGGTGGGGGATACATTGTGTCATGGTGGTGGATACATTGTGTCATGGTGGTGGATACATTGTGTCATGGTGGGGGATACATTGTGTCATGGTGGTGGATACATTGTGTAATGGTGGGGGATACATTGTGTCATGGTGGTGGATACATTGTGTCATGGTGGTGGATACATTGTGTCATGGTCGGGGATACATTGTGTCATGGTGGGGGATACATTGTGGAATGGTGGGGGATACATTGTGTCATGGTGGGGGATACATTGTGTCATGGTGGGGGATACATTGTGTCATGGTGGGGGATACATTGTGTCATGGTGGGGGATACATTGTATCATGGGGGGGAGACATTGTGTCATGGTGGAGGATACATTGTGTCATGGTGGGGGATACATTGTGTCATGTTTGGAGAATATTGTGTTATGGTGGGGGGTACATTGTGTCATGGTGGGGAAAACATTGTGTCATGGTGGGGGATACATTGTGTCATGGTGGGGGATACATTGTGTCATGGTGGGGTAGACATTGTGTCATGGTGGGGGAGACATTGTGTAATGTTTGGAGAATATTGTGTCATGGTGGTGGATACATTGTGTCATGGTGGGGAAAACATTGTGTCATGGTGGTGGATACATTGTGTCATGGTGGGGGAGACATTGTGTCATGGTGGGGGAGACATTGTGTCATGGTGGGGGAGACATTGTGTAATGTTTGGAGAATATTGTGTCATGGTGGTGGATACATTGTGTCATGGTGGGGAAAACATTGTGTCATGGTGGTGGATACATTGTGTCATGGTGGGGGATACATTGTGTCATGGTGGGGGATACATTGTGTGATGGTGGGGGATACATTGTGTCATGGTGGGGGATACATTTTGTCATGGTGGTGGATACATTTTGTCATGGTGGTGGATATATTGTGTCATGTTTGGAGAATATTGTGTCATGTTTGGAGAATATTGTGTCATGGTGGGGAAAACATTGTGTCATGGTGGGGGAGACATTGTGTCATGGTGGGGGATACATTGTGTCATGGTGGGGAGACATTGTATCATGGTGGGGAGACATTGTGTCATGGTGGGGGAGACATTGTGTCATGGTGGGGGATACATTGTGTCATGTTTGGAGAATATTGTGTCATGGTGGGGAAAACATTGTGTCATGGTGGTGGATACATTGTGTCATGGTGGAGGATACATTGTGTCATGGTGGTGGATATATTGTGTCATGGTGGGGGATACATTTTGTCATGGTGGGGGATACATTGTGTCATGGTGGGGGGTACATTGTGTCATGGTGGGGGATACATTGTGTCATGGTGGGGGATGCATTTTGTCATGGTGGGGGATACATTGTGTCATGTGGAGGATACATTGTGTCATGGTGGTGGATATATTGTATCATGGTGGGGGATACATTGTATCATGGTGGGGGAGACATTGTGTCATGGTGGGGGATACATTGTGTCATGGTGGAGGATACATTGTGTCATGGTGGTGGATACATTGTGTCATGGTGGTGGATACATTGTGTCATGGTGGGGGATACATTGTGTCATGGTCGGGGATACATTGTTTCATGGTGGTGGATACATTGTGTCATGGTGGGGGATACATTGTGTCATGGTGGGGGAGGCATTGTGTCATGGTGGGGGATACATTGTGTCATGTTTGGAGAATATTGTGTCATGGTGGGGAAAACATTGTGTCATGGTGGGGGATATATTGTGTCATGGTGGGGGATACATTTTGTCATGGTGGGGGACACATTTTGTCATGATGGTGGATACATTGTGTCATGGTGGTGGATACATTGTGTCATGGTGGTGGATACATTGTGTCATGGTGGGGGATACATTTTGTCATGGTGGTGGATACAATGTGTCATGGTGGGGGGTACATTGTGTCATGGTTGGGGATACATTGTGTCATGGTGGGGGATACATTGTGTCATGGGGGGGGATACATTGTATCATGGTGGGGGATACATTGTGTCATGGTGGGGGATACATTGTGTCATGGTGGGGAAACCATTGTGTAATGTTGGGGGATACATTGTGTCATGGTGGGGGATACATTGTGTCATGGTGGGGGATACATTGTGTCATGGTGGGGGGGACATTGTGTCATGGTGGGGGATACATTGTGTCATGTTTGGAGAATATTGTGTCATGGTGGGGGATACATTGTGTCATGGTGGGAGATATATTGTGTCATGGTGGGGATACATTGTGTCATGTTTGGAGAATATTGTGTCATGGTGGTGGATACATTGTGTCATGGTGGGGGATACATTGTGTCATGGTGGTGGATACATTGTGTCATGGTGGGGGGTACATTGTGTCATGGTGGGGGAGACATTGTGTCATGGTGGGGGATACATTGTGTCATGGTGGGGGATACATTGTGTCATGGTGGGGGATACATTGTGTCATGTTTGGAGAATATTGTGTCATGGTGGGGGAAACATTGTGTCATGGTGGGGGATACATTGTGTCATGGTGGGGGATACATTGTGTCATGTTTGTTTTCCCCATCATGACACAATATTCTCCAAACATGACACAATGTATCCCCCACCATGACACAATGTATCCCCCACCATGACACAATGTTTCCCCCACCATGACACAATATTCTCCAAACATGACACAATGTATCCCCCACCATGACACAATGTATCCCCCACCATGACACAATGTATCCCCCACCATGACACAATGTCTCCCCCACCATGACACAATGTACCCCCCACCATGACACATTGTTTTCCCCATCATGACACAATATTCTCCAATGTGTCATGGTGGGGGAGACATTGTGTCATGGTGGGGGATACATTGTGTCATGGTGGGGGAGACTGTCATGGTGGGGGATACATTGTGCCATGGTGGGGGATACATTGTGTCATGGTGGGGGATACATTGTGTCATGTGGAGGATACATAGTGTCATGGTGGGGGATACATTGTGTCATGGTGGGGGAGACTGTCATGGTGGGGGATACATTTTGTCATGGTGGGGGATACATTGTGTCATGGTGGGGGATACATTGTGTCATGGTGGGGGATACATTGTATCATGGTGGGGAGACATTGTGTCATGGTGGGGGATACATTGTGTCATGGTGGAGGATAAATTGTGTCATGGTGGTGGATACATTGTGTCATGGTGGTGGATACATTGTGTCATGGTGGGGGATACATTGTGTCATGGTGGGGGATACATTGTATCATGGTGGGGGATATATTGTGTCATTGTGGGGGATACATTGTGTCATGGTGGGGGATATATTGTGTCATGGTGGGGGATACATTTTGTCATGGTGGGGGAGGCATTGTGTCATGGTGGTGGATACATTGTGTCATGGTGGTGGATACATTGTGTCATGGTGGGGGGTACATTGTGTCATGGTGGGGGATACATTGTGTCATGGTGGGGAATACATTGTGTCATGGTGGGGAATACATTGTGTCATGGTGGGGGATACATTGTGTCATGGTGGGGGAGACATTGTGTTATGGTGGGGGATACATTATGTCATGGTGGAGATACATTGTGTCATGGTGGGGGAGACATTGTGTTATGGTGGGGGATACATTGTGTCATGTGGAGGATACATAGTGTCATGGTGGGGGAGACTGTCATAGTGAGGGATACATTGTGCCATGGTGGGGGATATATTGTGTCGTGGTGGATACATTGTGTCATGGTGGGAGATACATTGTGTCATGGTGGGGAAAACATTGTGTCATGGTGGGGGATACATTGTGTCATGGTGGGGGATATATTGTGTCATGGTGGGGGATACATTGTGCCAAAAGGGGGATACATTGTGTCATGGTGGGGGATACATTGTGTCACGTTTGGAGAATATTGTGTCATGGTGGGGAAAACATTGTGTCATGGTGGGGGAGACATTGTGTCATGGTGGGGGAGACATTGTGTCATGGTGGGGGATACATTGTGTCATGTGGGGGATACATTGTGTCATGGTGGGGGATACATTGTGTCATGGTGGGGGATACATTGTGTCATGGTGGGGAAAACATTGTGTCATGGTGGTGGATACATTGTGTCATGGTGGGGGAGACATTGTGTCATGGTGGGGGATACATTGTGTTATGGTGGTGGATACATTTTGTCATGGTGGTGGATATATTGTGTCATGGTGGGGGATACATTGTGTCATGTTTGGAGAATATTGTGTCATGTTTGGAGAATATTGTGTCATGGTGGGGAAAACATTGTGTCATGGTGGGGGAGACATTGTGTCATGGTGGGGGATACATTGTGTCATGTTTGGAGAATATTGTGTCATGGTGGGGAAAACATTGTGTCATGGTGGTGGATATATTGTGTCATGGTGGGGGATACATTTTGTCATGGTGGGGGATACATTGTGTCATGGTGGGGGGTACATTGTGTCATGGTGGGGGATACATTGTGTCATGGTGGGGGATACATTGTGTCATGGTGGGGGATACATTGTGTCATGGTGGGGGATACATTGTGTCATGGTGGGGGATACATTGTGTCATGGTGGGGAATACATTGTGTCATGGTGGGGGATACATTGTGTCATGGTGGGGGATGCATTTTGTCATGGTGGGGGATACATTGTGTCATGTGGAGGATACATTGTGTCATGGTGGTGGATATATTGTATCATGGTGGGGGATACATTGTGTCATGGTGGGGGATACATTGTATCATGGTGGGGGAGACATTGTGTCATGGTGGGGGATACATTGTGTCATGGTGGAGGATACATTGTGTCATGGTGGTGGATACATTGTGTCATGGTGGAGGATACATTGTGTCATGTTTGGAGAATATTGTGTCATGTTTGGAGAATATTGTGTCATGGTGGGGAAAACATTGTGTCATGGTGGGGGAGACATTGTGTCATGGTGGGGGATACATTGTGTCATGTTTGGAGAATATTGTGTCATGGTGGGGAAAACATTGTGTCATGGTGGTGGATATATTGTGTCATGGTGGGGGATACATTTTGTCATGGTGGGGGATACATTGTGTCATGGTGGGGGGTACATTGTGTCATGGTGGGGGATACATTGTGTCATGGTGGGGAATACATTGTGTCATGGTGGGGGATACATTGTGTCATGGTGGGGGATGCATTTTGTCATGGTGGGGGATACATTGTGTCATGGTGGTGGATATATTGTATCATGGTGGGGGATACATTGTGTCATGGTGGGGGATACATTGTATCATGGTGGGGGAGACATTGTGTCATGGTGGGGGATACATTGTGTCATGGTGGAGGATACATTGTGTCATGGTGGTGGATACATTGTGTCATGGTGGTGGATACATTGTGTCATGGTGGGGGATACATTGTGTCATGGTGGGGGATACATTGTGTCATGGTGGTGGATACATTGTGTCATGGTGGGGGATACATTGTGTCATGGTGGGGGAGGCATTGTGTCATGGTGGGGGATACATTGTGTCATGTTTGGAGAATATTGTGTCATGGTGGGGAAAACATAGTGTCATGGTGGGGGATATATTGTGTCATGGTGGGGGATACATTTTGTCATGGTGGGGGACACATTTTGTCATGGTGGTGGATACATTGTGTCATGGTGGGGGGTATATTGTGTCATGGTGGGGGATACATTTTGTCATGGTGGTGGATACACTGTGTCATGGTGGGGGGTACATTGTGTCATGGTTGGGGATACATTGTGTCATGGTGGGGGATACATTGTGTCATGGTGGGGGAGACATTGTATCATGGTGGGGGATACATTGTGTCATGGTGGGGGATACATTGTGTCATGGTGGGGAAACCATTGTGTAATGTTGGGGGATACATTGTGTCATGGTGGGGGATACATTGTGTCATGGTGGGGGATACATTGTGTCATGGTGGGGGAGACATTGTGTCATGGTGGGGGATACATTGTGTCATGTTTGGAGAATATTGTGTCATGGTGGGGAAAACATTGTGTCATGGTGGGGGATATATTGTGTCATGGTGGAGGATACATTGTGTCATGGTGGGGGATACATTGTGTCATGGTGGGGGATACATTTTGTCATGGTGGGGGATACATTGTGTCATGGTGGGGGATATATTTTGTCATGGTGAGGGATACATTGTGTCATGGTTGGGGATACATTGTGTCATGGTGGGGGATACATTGTGTCATGGTGGGGGATACATTGTGTCATGGTGGGGGATATATTGTGTCATGGTGGGGGATATATTGTGTCATGGTGGGGATACATTGTGTCATGTTTGGAGAATATTGTGTCATGGAGGGGGATACATTGTGTCATGGTGGGGGATACATTGTGTCATGGTGGGGGATACATTGTGTCATGTTTGGAGAATATTGTGTCATGGTGGGGGGGGGGAAATTGTGTCATGGTGGGGAAAACATTGTGTCATGGTGGGGAAAACATGGTGTCATGGTGGTGGATACATTGTGTCATGGTGGGGGAGACATTGTGTCATGGTGGGGGATACATTGTGTTATGGTGGGGGATACATTTTGTCATGGTGGTGGATACATTTTGTCATGGTGGTGGATATATTTGTCATGGTGGGGGAAACATTGTGTCATGGTGGGGGATACATTGTGTCATGGTGGGGGATACATTGTGTCATGTTTGGAGAATATTGTGTCATGATGGGGAAAACAATGTGTCATGGTGGGGGATACATTGTGTCATGGTGGGGGAGACTGTCATGGTGGGGGATACATTGTGCCATGGTGGGGGATACATTGTGTCATGGTGGGGGATACATTGTGTCATGTGGGGGATACATTGTGTCATGGTGGGGGATACATTGTATCATGGTGGGGAGACATTGTGTCATGGTGGGGGATACATTGTGTCATGGTGGAGGATACATTGTGTCATGGTGGTGGATACATTGTGTCATGGTGGTGGATACATTGTGTCATGGTGGGGGATACATTGTGTCATGGTGGGGGATACATTGTATCATGGTGGGGGATATATTGTGTCATTGTGGGAGATACATTGTGTCATGGTGGGGGATACATTGTATCATGGTGGGGGATACATTGTGTCATGGTGGGGGATATATTGTGTCATGGTGGGGGATAAATTTTGTCATGGTGGGGGACACATTTTGTCATGATGGTGGATACATTGTGTCATGGTGGTGGATACATTGTGTCATGGTGGGGGGTACATTGTGTCATGGTGGGGGATACATTGTGTCATGGTGGGGAATACATTGTGTCATGGTGGGGGATACATTGTGTCATGGTGGGGGAGACATTGTGTCATGGTGGGGGAGACTGTCATGGTGAGGGATACATTGTGCCATGGTGGGGGATACATTGTGTCATGGTGGGGGATACATTGTGTCATGGTGGGGGATACATTGTGTCATGGTGGGGAAAACATTGTGTCATGGTGGGGAAAACATTGTGTCATGGTGGGGAAAACATTGTGTCATGGTGGGGAAAACATTGTGTCATGGTGGGGGATACATTGTGTCATGGTGGGGGATACATTGTATCATGGTGGGGGATATATTGTGTCATGTTTGGAGAATATTGTGTCATGGTGGGGAAAACATTGTGTCATGGTGGGGGATATATTGTGTCATGGTGGTGGATCCATTGTGTCATGGTGGGGGGTACATTGTGTCATGTTTGGGGATACATTGTGTCATGGTGGGGGATATATTGTGTCATGTTTGGAGAATATTGTGTCATGGTGGGGGAAAACATTGTGTCATGGTGGGGGATATATTGTGTCATGGTGGGGGAGACATTGTGTCATGGTGGTGGATACATTGTGTCATGGTGGGGGGTACATTGTGTCATGGTGGGGGATACATTGTGTCATGATGGGGATAAATTGTGTCATGGTGGGGGGTACATTGTGTCATGGTGGGGGATACATTGTGTCATGGTGGGGGATACATTGTGTCATGTTTGGAGAATATTGTGTCATGGTGGGGGGTACATTGTGTCATGGTGGGGAAAACATTGTGTCATGGTGGGGGATACAATTTGTCATGGTGGGGGATACATTGTGTCATGGTGGGGGATACATTGTGTCATGGTGGGGGATACATTGTGTCATGGTGAGGGGTACATTGTGTCATGGTGGGGGAGACATTGTGTCATGGTGGGGGATACATTGTGTCATGGTGGGGGATACATTGTGTCATGGTGGGGGATACATTGTGTCATGGTGGGGGATACATTGTGTCATGGTGAGGGGTACATTGTGTCATGGTGGGGGAGACATTGTGTCATGGTGGGGGATACATTGTGTCATGGTGGGGGATACATTGTGTCATGGTGGGGGATACATTGTGTCATGGTGGGGGATACATTGTGTCATGGTGGGGGATACATTTTGTCATGGTAGAGAGTACATTGTGTCATGGTGGGGGATACATTGTATCATGGTGGGGAGACATTGTGTCATGGTGGGGGATACATTGTGTCATGGTGGAGGATACATTGTGTCATGGTGGTGGATACATTGTGTCATGGTGGTGGATACATTGTGTCATGGTGGGGGATACATTGTGTCATGGTGGGGGATACATTGTGTCATGGTGGGGGATACATTGTGTCATGATGGTGGATACATTGTGTCATGTTTGGAGAATATTGTGTCATTGTGGGAGATACATTGTGTCATGGTGGGGGATACATTGTGTCATGGTGGGGGATATATTGTGTCATGGTGGGGGATAAATTTTGTCATGGTGGGGGACACATTTTGTCATGATGGTGGATACATTGTGTCATGGTGGTGGATACATTGTGTCATGGTGGGGGGTACATTGTGTCATGGTGGGGGATACATTGTGTCATGGTGGGGAATACATTGTGTCATGGTGGGGGATACATTGTGTCATGGTGGGGGAGACATTGTGTCATGGTGGGGGATACATTGTGTCATGGTGGGGGAGACTGTCATGGTGAGGGATACATTGTGCCATGGTGGGGGATACATTGTGTCATGGTGGGGGATACATTGTGTCATGGTGGGGGATACATTGTGTCATGGTGGGGAAAACATTGTGTCATGGTGGGGAAAACATTGTGTCATGGTGGGGAAAACATTGTGTCATGGTGGGGGATACATTTTGTCATGGTGGGGGATACATTGTGTCATGGTGGGGGATACATTGTGTCATGGTGGGGGATACATTGTGTCATGGTGAGGGGTACATTGTGTCATGGTGGGGGAGACATTGTGTCATGGTGGGGGATACATTGTGTCATGGTGGGGGATACATTGTGTCATGGTAGGGGATACATTGTGTCATGTTTGGAGAATATTGTGTCATGGTGGGGGATACATTTTGTCATGGTAGAGAGTACATTGTGTCATGGTGGGGGATACATTGTGTCATGGTGGGGGATACATTGTGTAATGTTGGGGGATACATTGTGTCATGGTGGGGGATACATTGTGTCATGGTGGGGGATACATTTTGTCATGGTAGAGAGTACATTGTGTCATGGTGGGGGATACATTGTATCATGGTGGGGAGACATTGTGTCATGGTGGGGGATACATTGTGTCATGGTGGAGGATACATTGTGTCATGGTGGTGGATACATTGTGTCATGGTGGTGGATACATTGTGTCATGGTGGGGGATACATTGTGTCATGGTGGGGGATACATTGTATCATGGTGGGGGATATATTGTGTCATTGTGGGAGATACATTGTGTCATGGTGGGGGATACATTGTGTCATGGTGGGGGATATATTGTGTCATGGTGGGGGATAAATTTTGTCATGGTGGGGGACACATTTTGTCATGATGGTGGATACATTGTGTCATGGTGGTGGATACATTGTGTCATGGTGGGGGGTACATTGTGTCATGGTGGGGGATACATTGTGTCATGGTGGGGGATACATTGTGTCATGGTGGGGGATACATTGTGTCATGGTGGGGGATACATTGTGTCATGGTGGGAGATACATTGTGTCATGGTGGTGGATATATTGTGTCATGGTGGAGGATACATTGTGTCATGGTGGGGAATACATTGTGTCATGGTGGTGGATACATTGTGTCATGGTGGGGGGTACATTGTGTCATGGTGGGGGATACATTGTGTCATGGTGGTGTATACATTGTGTCATGGTGGGGGATACATTGTGTCATGGTGGGGGAGACATTGTGTCATGGTGGGGGATACATTGTGTCATGGTGGGGGAGACTGTCATGGTGAGGGATACATTGTGCCATGGTGGGGGATACATTGTGTCATGGTGGGGAATACATTGTGTCATGGTGGGGGATACATTGTGTCATGGTGGGGAAAACATTGTGTCATGGTGGGGAAAACATTGTGTCATGGTGGGGGATACATTGTGTCATGGTGGGGGATACATTGTGTCATGGTGGGGGATACATTGTATCATGGTGGGGGATATATTGTGTCATGGTGGGGGATATATTGTGTTATGGTGGGGGATATATTGTGTCATGGTGGGGGATACATTGTGTCATGGTGGGGGGTACATTGTGTCATGTTTGGGGATACATTGTGTCATGTTTGGAGAATATTGTGTCATGGTGGGGGATACATTTTGTCATGGTAGAGAGTACATTGTGTCATGGTGGGGGATACATTGTGTCATGGTGGGGGATACATTGTGTCATGGTGGGGGATACATTGTGTCATGGTGGGGAAACCATTGTGTCATGTTGGGGGATGCATTGTGTCATGGTGGTGGATACATTGTGTCATGGTGGTGGATACATTGTGTCATGGTGGGGGATACATTGTGTCATGGTGGTGGAGACATTGTGTCATGGTGGTGGATACATTGTGTCATGGTAGGGGATACATTGTGTCATGGTGGGGGATACATTGTGTCATGGTGGGGGATACATTGTGTCATGGTGGGGGAAACATTGTGTCATGGTGGGGGGTACATTGTGTCATAGTGGGGGATACATTGTGTCATGGTGGGGGATACATTGTGTCATGGTGGGGAAAACATTGTGTCATGGTGGGGGATACATTGTGTCATGGTGGGGGATACATTGTGTCATGGTGCGGGATACATTGTGCCAAAAGGGGGATACATTGTGTCATGGTGCGGGATACATTGTGTCATGGTGGGGGATACATTGTGTCATGGTGCGGGATATATTGTGTCATGGTGGGGGATACATTGTGCCAAAAGGGGGATACATTGTGTCATGGTGGGGGATACATTGTGCCATTAGGGGGATACATTGTGTCATGGTGGGGGATACATTGTGCCATTAGGGGGATACATTGTGTCATGGTGGGGGATACATTGTGTCATGGTGGGGGATTCATTGTGTCACGTTTGGAGAATATTGTGTCATGGTGGGGGATACATTGTGTCATGGTGGGGGATACATTGTGTCATGGTGGGGGATACATTGTGTCATGGTGGGGGGTACATTGTGTCATGATGGGGGATACATTGTGTCATGGTGGTGGAGACATTGTGTCATGGTGGTGGAGACATTGTGTCATGGTGGTGGATACATTGTGTCATGGTGGGGGATACATTGTGTCATGGTGGGGGATACATTGTGTCATGGTGGGGGATACATTGTGTCATGGTGGGGGAAACATTGTGTCATGGTGGGGGGTACATTGTGTCATGTTTGGAGAATATGGTGTCATGGTGGGGGATACATTGTGTCATGGTGGGGAAAACATTGTGTCATGGTTGGGGAGACATTGTTTCATGGTGCGGGATACATTGTGTCATGGTAGGGGATATATTGTGTCATGGTGGGGGATACATTGTGCCAAAAGGGGGATACATTGTGTCATGGTGGGGGATACATTGTGCCATTAGGGGGATACATTGTGTCATGGTGGTGGATACATTGTGTCACGTTTGGAGAATATTGTGTCATGATGGGGGATACATTGTGTCATGGTGGGGAATACATTGTGTCATGGTGGGGAAAACATTGTGTCATGGTGGGGGATACATTGTGTCATGGTGGGGGATACATTGTGTCATGTGGGGGATACATTGTGTCATGGTGGGGGATACATTGTGTCATGTGGGGGATACATTGTGTCATGGTGGGGGATACATTGAGTCATGGTGGAGAATATTGTGTCATGGTGGGGGATACATTGTGTCATGGTGGGGGATACATTGAGTCATGGTGGAGAATATTGTGTCATGGTGGGAGATACATTGTGTCATGGTGGGGAAAACATTGTGTCATGGTGGGGGATATATTGTGTCATGGTGGTGGATACATTGTGTCATGGTGGGGGACACATTTTGTCATGATGGTGGATACATTGTGTCATGGTGGTGGATACATTGTGTCATGGTGCTGGATACATTGTGTCATGGTGGGGATACATTGTGTCATGGTGGGGAATACATTGTGTCATGGTGGGGGATGCATTGTGTCATGGTGGGGGAGACATTGTGTCATGGTGGGGGAAACTGTCATGGTGGGGGATACATTGTGCCATGGTGGGGGATACATTGTGTCATGGTGGGGGATACATTGTGTCATGGTGGGGAAAACATTGTGTCATGGTGGGGAAAACATTGTGTCATGGTGGGGGATACATTGTGTCATGGTGGGGGATACATTGTGTCATGGTAGGGGATACATTGTGTCATGGTGGGGGATACATTGTGTCATGTTTGGAGAATATTGTGTCATGGTGGGGGAAACATTGTGTCATGGTGGGGGATACATTGTGTCATGGTGGGGGATACATTGTGTCATGGTGGGGGGTACATTGTGTCATGGTGGGGGAGACATTGTGTCATGGTGGGGGATACATTGTGTCATGGTGGGGGATACATTGTGTCATGGTAGGGGATACATTGTGTCATGTTTGGAGAATATTGTGTCATGGTGGGGGATACATTGTGTGATGGTGGGGGATACATTGTGTCATGGTGGAGGATACATTGTGTCATGGTGGGGGATACATTGTGTCATGGTGGGGGATACATTGTGTCATGGTGGGGGGTACATTGTGTCATGGTGGAGGATACATTGTGTCATGGTGGTGGATACATTGTGTCATGGTGGTGGATACATTGTGTCATGGTGGGGGAGACATTGTGTCATGGTGGGAGATACATTGTGTCATGGTGGGGGATACATTGTGTCATGGTGGAGGATACATTGTGTCATGGTGGGGGATACATTGTGTCATGGTGGGGGATACATTGTGTCATGGTGGGGGATATATTGTGTCATGGTGGGGGATACATTGTGTCATAGTGGGGGATACATTGTGTCATGGTGGAGGATACATTGTGTCATGGTGGGGGATACATTGTGTCATGGTGGGGGATACATTGTGTCATGGTGGGGAATACATTGTGTCATGTGGAGGATACATTGTGTCATGGTGGTGGATAGATTGTGTCATGGTGGGGGAGACATTGTGTCATGGTGGGGGATACATTGTGTCATGGTGGTGGATAGATTGTGTCATGGTGGGGGAGACATTGTGTCATGGTGGGGGATACATTGTGTCATGTTTGGAGAATATTGTGTCATGGTGGGGAAAACATTGTGTCATGGTGGGGGATATATTGTGTCATGGTGGGGGGTACATTGTGTCATGGTGGGGAAAACATTGTGTCATGGTGTGGAAAACATTGTGTCATGGTGGGGGATACATTGTGTCACGTTTGGAGAATATTGTGTCATGGTGGGGGGTACATTGTGTCATTGTGGGGAAAACATTGTGTCATGGTGGGGAAAACATTGTGTCATGGTGGGGAAAACATTGTGTCACGTTTGGAGAATATTGTGTCATGGTGGGGGATACATTGTGTCATGGTGGGGGGTACATTGTGTCATGGTGGGGGAGACATTGTGTCATGGTGGGGGATACATTGTGTCATGGTAGGGGATACATTGTGTCATGTTTGGAGAATATTGTGTCATGGTGGGGGATATATTGTGTCATGTTGGGGGATACATTGGGTTTATGGTGGGGGATACATTGTGTCATGTTTGGAGAATATTGTGTCATGGTGGGGGGTACATTGTGTCATTGTGGGGAAAACATTATGTCATGGTGGGGAAAACATTGTGTCATGGTGGGGAAAACATTGTGTCACGTTTGGAGAATATTGTGTCTTGGTGGGGGATACATTGTGTCATGGTGGGGGGTACATTGTGTCATGGTGGGGGAGACATTGTGTCACGGTGGGGGATACATTGTGTCATGGTAGGGGATACATTGTGTCATGTTTGGAGAATATTGTGTCATGGTGGGGGATACATTGTGTCATGTGGAGGATACATTGTGTCGTGGTGGATACATTGTGTCATGGTGGGGAAAACATTGTGTCATGGTGGGGGATACATTGTGTCATGGTGGGGGATACATTGTGTCATGTGGAGGATACATTGTGTCATGGTGGTGGATACATTGTGTCATGGTGGGGAAAACATTGTGTCATGGTGGGGAAAACATTGTGTCATGGTGGGGGATACATTGTGTCATGGTGGGGGATACATTGTGTCATGGTGGGGGATACATTTTGTCATGGTGGTGGATACATTGTGTCATGGTGGGGGATACATTGTGCCATTAGGGGGATACATTGTGTCATGGTGGGGGATATATTGTGTCATGGTGGGGGATACATTGTGCCATTAGGGGGATACATTGTGTCATGGTGGGGGGTACATTGTGCCATTAGGGGGATACATTGTGTCATGGTGGGGGATACATTGTGTCACTTTTGGAGAATATTGTGTCATGGTGGGGAAAACATTGTGTCATGGTGGGGGATACATTGTGTCATGGTGGGGGATACATTGTGTCATGGTGGGGGATACATTGTGTCATGTGGGGGATACATTGTGTCATGGTGGGGGATACATTGTGTCACGTTTGGAGAATATTGTGTCATGGTGGGGGATACATTGTGTCATGGTGGAGAATATTGTGTCATGGTGGGGGATACATTGTGTCATGGTGTGGAATATATTGTGTCATGTTTGGAGAATATTGTGTCATGGTGGAGAATATTGTGTCATGGTGGTGGATACATTGTGTCATGGTGGTGGATACATTGTGTCATGGTGGTAGATACATTTTGTCATGGTGGGGGATACATTGTGTCATGGTGGGGGGTACATTGTGCCATTAGGGGGATATATTGTGTCAGGGTCGGGGATACATTGTGTCATGGTGGGGGATATATTGTGTCAGGGTCGGGGATACATTGTGTCATGGTCGGGGATACAATGTGTCATGGTGGGGGATAAATTTTGTCCTGGTGGGGGATACATTGTGTCATTTTGGGGGATACATTGTGTCATGGTGGGGGATACATTGTGTCATGTTTGGAGCATATTGTGTCATGGTGGGGGATACATTGTGTCATGGTGGGGGATACATCGTGTCATGGTGGGGGGTACATTGTGTCATGGTGGGGGATACATTGTGTCATGTTTGGAGAATATTGTGTCATGGTGGAGAATATTGTGTCATGGTGGTAGATACATTTTGTCATGGTGGGGGATATATTGTGTTATGGTGGGGGATACATTGTGTCATGGTGGGGGATACATTGTGTCATGGTGGGGGATACATTGTGTCATGGTCGGGGATACATTGTGTCATGGTGGGGGATACATTGTGTCATGGTGGAGAATATTGTGTCATGGTGGGGGATACATTGTGTCATGATGGGAAATATATTGTGTCATGTTTGGAGAATATTGTGTCATGGTGGAGAATATTGTGTCATGGTGGTGGATATATTGTGTCATGGTGGGGATACATTGTGTCATGGTGGGGGATACATTGTGCCATTAGGGGGATACATTGTGTCATGGTGGGGGATACATTGTGTCATGTTTGGAGCATATTGTGTCATGGTGGGGGATACATTGTGTCATGGTGGGGGATACATCGTGTCATGGTGGGGGATACATTGTGTCATGGTGGGGGATACATTGTGTCATGGTGGGGGATACATTGTGTCATGTTTGGAGAATATTGTGTCATGGTGGAGGATACATTGTGTCATGGTGGTGGATACATTGTGTCATGGTGGTGGATACATTGTGTCATGGTGGGGGGTACATTGTGTCATGTTTGGAGAATATTGTGTCATGGTGGAGAATATTGTGTCATGGTGGTAGATACATTTTGTCATGGTGGGGGATATATTGTGTTATGGTGGGGGGTACATTGTGTCATGGTGGGGGATACATTGTGTCATGGTGGGGGATACATTGTGTCATGGTGGAGAATATTGTGTCATGGTGGGGGATACATTGTGTCATGGTGGGAAATATATTGTGTCATGTTTGGAGAATATTGTGTCATGGTGGAGAATATTGTGTCATGGTGGTGGATATATTGTGTCATGGTGGGGGATACATTGTGTCATGGTGGAGAATATTGTGTCATGGTGGTGGATATATTGTGTCATGGTGGGGATACATTGTGTCATACATTGTGTTACTGTATGTTGGTTAATATATTGGGCCATGTTGGGGGATACTGTAACTCCAGCACCCACTTCTGCCATGGCACTATCTCCATATCCCACCCTGATCCCTTTTAAAATCTTGATTGTTCCTGGAAACCTTCATCACTTGTCTTCGTCTGTTGGCTAAGAGTCTCCTGGTCTATTGACATTTTCGACAAGCTTAGGTCCTCCGATACCTCTGCCTGATTATCTACCAGTGGAGGAAGTAGAGGTATGAAGAGGTGTCCTGTGATTAGCGCACGTTTATGGGGTCCTTTCACTAGCAGAAGCCTTTATGATGGATCTGTGACTGGCATATACTATCATGGAAAAGGTTTTAGCTATTATAACATTGTGTCATGGTGGGGGATACATTGTGTCATGGTGGGGGATACATTGTGTCATGGTGGGGGATACATTGTGTCATGTTTGGAGAATATTGTGTCATGGTGGAGAATATTGTGTCATGGTGGGGGAGACATTGTGTCATGGTGGTGGATACATTGTGTCATGTTTGGAGAATATTGTGTCATGGTGGGGGATACATTGTGTCATGGTGGTGGATACATTGTATCATGGTGGGGGATACATTGTGTCATGGTGGGGGATACATTGTGTCATGGTGGTGGATACATTTTGTCATGGTGGGGGATATATTGTGTCATGGTGGGGATACATTGTGCCATTAGGGGGATACATTGTATCATACATTGTGTTACTGTATGTTGGTTAATATATTGGGCCATGTTGGGGGATACATTGTGACATGGTGTGGGATACATTGTGTCATGGTGGGGGATACATTGTGTCATGGTGGGGGATACATTGTGTCATGGTGGTGGATATATTGTGTCAGGGTCGGGGATACATTGTGTCATGGTCGGGGATACAATGTGTCATGGTGGGGGATAAATTTTGTCCTGGTGGTGGATACATTGTGTCATTTTGGGGGATACATTGTGTCATGGTGGGGGATACATTGTGTCATGTTTGGAGCATATTGTGTCATGGTGGGGGACACATTGTGTCATGGTGGAGGATACATTGTGTCATGGTGGAGGATACATTGTGTCATGGTGGGGAATATTGTGTCATGGTGGTGGATATATTGTGTCATGGTGGGGGATACATTGTGTCATGGTGGGGGATACATTGTGTCATGGTGGGGGATACATTGTGTCATGTTTGGAGAATATTTTTTCATGGTGGGGGATACATTTTGTCATGGTGGGGGATACATTGTGTCATGGTGGGGGATACATCGTGTCATGGTGGGGGATACATGGTGTCATGGTGGGGGATACTTCGTGTCATGGTGGGGGATACATCGTGTCATGGTGGGGGATACATTGTGTCATGGTGGGGGATACATTGTGTCATGTTTGGAGAATATTGTGTCATGGTGGAGAATATTGTGTCATGGTGGTGGATACATTGTGTCATGGTGGTAGATACATTTTGTCATGGTGGGGGATATATTGTGTTATGGTGGGGGGTACATTGTGTCATGGTGGGGGATACATTGTGTCATGGTGGGGGATACATTGTGTCATGGTGGGGGATACATTGTGTCATGGTGGGGGATACATTGTGTCATGGTGGGGGATACATTGTGTCATGGTGGTGGATACATTGTGTCATGGTGGTGGATACATTGTGTCATGGTGGTGGATACATTTTGTCATGGTGGGGGATATATTGTGTCATGGTGGGGGGTACATTGTGTCATGGTGGGGGATACATTGTGTCATGGTGGTGGATACATTGTGTCATGGTGGGGGATACATTGTGTCATGGTGGGGGGTACATTGTGCCATTAGGGGGATACATTGTGTCATACATTGTGTTACTGTATGTTGGTTAATATATTGGGCCATGTTGGGGGATACTGTAACTCCAGCACCCACTTCTGCCATGGCACTATCTCCATATCCCACCCTGATCCCTTTTAAAATCTTGATTGTTCCTGGAAACCTTCATCACTTGTCTTCGTCTGTTGGCTAAGAGTCTCCTGGTCTATTGACATTTTCGACAAGCTTAGGTCCTCCGATACCTCTGCCTGATTATCTACCAGTGGAGGAAGTAGAGGTATGAAGAGGTGTCCTGTGATTAGCGCACGTTTATGGGGTCCTTTCACTAGCAGAAGCCTTTATGATGGATCTGTGACTGGCATATACTATCATGGAAAAGGTTTTAGCTATTATAACATTCGATTGTCATGTCTTTTGGCTTCACAGATGACACGGAGTGAGGATTGAAGAGTGTTTAGATGGGTAAGAGGTGAGGCTACGGCAGAGGTGTTTGCTGGAAGTTACAGTAAAGCAGTTGTAAAGGATCTGCCAGGCACTACGTCTGGGTATACTCCCAGGATTAATCAGTCGACACCTGAGGCCAGACCTCTGAGACTGACACCTGCTCCCACCAATCAGGGTGGCAGGCTCAGGAGTGGGAGAGCCTATCGCGGCCTGGTCAGTCAGAGTTAGCTCCGCCCCCTGTCCATTTATACCTGCCGTTTTCTCTTCCTCCTTGCTTGTTATTCTCTTGGATTCCTGGCCCCACTGCTGCCTTGCTCCAGCCTGCTTCTGCCGTGCTTCTGCCTTGCTTCAGTTCCGTTTATCCTGCGTTGCTCTGCCCCTGGCTTGCTTCTGCTCCGTGCTCCCGTTTGTATACTCCACTACTTCCTGATCCTGACTGGCTCTTTCCCGCTCCGTTTCCTCGCGGCGTTCCGTGGGCTACTGTATTCCCTTGCGTGTTCCCTGTTTGTACCCCCTTGCACTTAGACAGCGTAGGGACCGCCGCCCAGTTGTACCCCGTCGCCTAGGGCGGGTCGTTGCAAGTAGGCAGGGACAGGGCGGTGGGTAGATTAGGGCTCACTTGTTCCCTTCACCTCCTTCCGCCATTACATAATAACAAGCCCTTACCTAGTCTACCATTTCTTCTACGCTGACGCTATAATGGACCCCCTTGAGACCCTAACCCAGCAGATGCAGGGCCTCTCCCTACAGGTCCAGGCCCTGGCTCAGAGGGTCAATCAGTCTGACGCTGCCTTTGTAGTACCCCTCACCTCACCTTTAGAACCCAACCTCCAGTTACCTGACCGGTTCTCAGGGGACCGTAAGACTTTTCTCTCCTTCCGGGAGAGTTGCAGACTTTATTTCCGCCTAAGACCTCACTCCTCAGGTTCCGAGAACCAGCGGGTGGGTATCATTATATCCCGACTCCAGGAAGGGCCCCAAGAGTGGGCCTTCTCCTTGGCTCCTGACGCCCCTGAACTTTCCTCCGTTGATCGGTTTTTCTCTGCCCTCGGTCTCATTTACGACGAGACTGACAGGACTGCCTTAGCCGAGAGTCAGCTGGTGACCTTACGTCAGGGTAGGAGACCTGTTGAGGAATACTGTGCTGATTTTAGAAAGTGGTGCGTAGCTTCCCGGTGGAACGACCCGGCCCTAAAGTGCCAGTTTAGGTTAGGATTATCTGACGCCCTGAAGGATCTGCTGGTTAGCTACCCCTCTTCTGACTCCCTAGACCAGATTATGGCCCTAGCAGTACGACTTGACCGACGTCTCAGGGAACGTCAGCTTGAACGTTTCAATGTTTTCCCCTCTGACTGCCCTGCGATTCCCCCCGAGGTCCCGTCTCCTCGCTCTTCCACGTAGGACTCGGAGGTACCTATGCAACTCGGGGCCTCCATGTCCCCTCGACAACGTAGAGAGTTTTGCAGGAAGAATGGTCTCTGCTTCTATTGTGGGGACGACAAGCATCTACTGAACACCTGTCCCAGGCGCAAGAATAAGCAGCCGGAAAACTTCCGCGCCTAAGTGATCATCGGGGAGGTCACTTGGGCGCACAGGTATTTCCCGTTAATACTAAACGCAATAAGATTTTGCTTCCCTTTCAGGTCTCGTTTGCTGGCCGGTCTGCCACTGGCAGCGCCTTCGTGGATTCGGGCTCATCTGCTAATATCATGTCTGTGGAATTTGCTATGTCTCTAGAGATGCCTTTTATTGATTTACCTTATCCTATCCCCGTAGTGGGTATCGACTCCACTCCTCTTGCTAATGGTTATTTTACTCAGCATACTCCTGTTTTTGAACTCCGTGTTGGCTCCATGCATTTGGAGCAGTGCTCTGTACTGGTGATGCAGGGATTATCGTCTGATCTGGTTTTAGGCCTTCCCTGGTTGCAGCTGCATAATCCCACGTTTGATTGGAATACTGGGGATCTCACCAAATGGGGTAGTGAATGCCTGATGTCATGTCTTTCGGTTAACTCTATTTCTCCCCGGGAGGAGGTAAACACGCTTCCTGAGTTTGTTCAGGACTTCGCTGATGTGTTTTCTAAGGAGGCCTCCGAGGTGTTGCCCCCTCATAGAGATTACGATTGCGCCATCGATTTGGTGCCTGATGCCAAGCTTCCTAAGGGGAGGATATTTAATCTTTCATGTCCTGAACGTAAAGCTATGAGGGAGTATATCCAAGAATGCCTGGCCAAGGGTTTCATTCGCCCCTCGACTTCTCCTGTAGGTGCTGGCTTCTTCTTCGTGGGGAAGAAGGATGGTGGTCTTAGGCCGTGCATTGATTATCGGAACTTGAATAAGGTCACAGTAAGGAACCAGTATCCCCTGCCTTTGATTCCGGATCTTTTTAATCAGGTTCAGGGGGCCCAATGGTTCTCTAAGTTCGATCTACGGGGGGCGTATAACCTTATCCGCATCAAAGAGGGGGATGAGTGGAAAACTGCGTTCAACACGCCCGAAGGTCATTTCGAATACCTAGTCATGCCCTTTGGGTTGTGTAATGCCCCTGCCGTCTTCCAGAATTTTATTAATGAAATCCTGAGAGATTACCTGGGTAATTTTCTTGTAGTGTACCTTGATGACATACTGGTGTTTTCCAAGGACTGGTCCTCGCACGTGGAGCATGTCAGGAAGGTCCTCCAGGTCCTTCGGGAAAATAATCTGTTTGCGAAGACCGAAAAATGTGTGTTTGGGGTACAGGAAATACCATTTTTAGGTCAAATCCTCACTCCTCATGAATTCCGCATGGACCCTGCCAAGGTTCAGGCTGTGGCGGAATGGGTCCAACCTGCCTCCCTGAAGGCGCTACAGTGTTTTTTGGGATTCGCTAACTATTACAGGAGATTTATTGCCAACTTCTCGGTCGTCGCTAAGCCTCTTACGGACCTCACTCGCAAGGGTGCTGATGTCCTCCATTGGCCCCCTGAGGCCGTCCAGGCTTTTGAGACCCTCAAGAAGTGCTTTATCTCGGCCCCCGTGCTGGTTCAGCCCAACCAAAGGGAGCCATTTATTGTGGAGGTTGACGCGTCCGAGGTGGGAGTGGGTGCCGTCTTGTCCCAGGGTACCAGCTCCCTCACCCATCTCCGCCCCTGTGCTTACTTCTCTAGGAAGTTTTCGTCCACGGAGTGTAACTATGATATTGGCAACCGCGAACTTTTAGCCATTAAATGGGCTTTTGAAGAGTGGCGTCACTTCTTGGAGGGGGCCAGACACCAGGTAACGGTCCTTACTGACCACAAGAATCTGGTTTTCCTAGAATCTGCCCGGAGGCTTAATCCTAGACAAGCTCGTTGGGCACTATTCTTTACCAGATTTAATTTCTTGGTTACCTATAGGGCTGGGTCCAAAAATATTAAGGCTGATGCACTGTCACGTAGTTTCATGGCTAATCCTCCTTCTGAGAAGGATCCTGCTTGTATTTTACCCCCTGGTATAATTGTTTCTGCCACTGATTCTGACTTAGCCTCTGACATCGCGGCTGATCAAGGTTCAGCTCCCGGGAACCTCCCTGGGGACAAACTGTTTGTCCCCCTGCAATACCGGCTAAGGGTGCTCAGGGAAAACCATGACTCCGCTCTATCTGGTCATCCTGGCATCTTGGGTACCAAACTCCTCATTACCAGAAACTATTGGTGGCCTGGGTTGCCTAAGGACGTTAGGGCTTACGTCGCCGCTTGTGAGGTCTGTGCTAGGTCCAAGACCCCTAGGTCCCGACCTGCGGGCTTACTACGTTCCTTGCCCATTCCCCAGAGACCTTGGACCCATATCTCCATGGATTTTATCACCGATTTGCCTCCATCTCAGGGCAAGTCGGTGGTGTGGGTGGTAGTAGACCGCTTCAGCAAGATGTGTCACTTTGTGCCCCTTAAGAAACTACCTAACGCCAAGACGTTAGCTTCTTTGTTTGTGAAACACATTTTGCGTCTCCATGGGGCCCCAGTCAATATCGTTTCGGACAGAGGGGTACAATTTGTTTCCTTATTTTGGAGAGCTTTTTGTAAAAAATTGGAGATTGATCTGTCCTTCTCCTCCGCCTTCCATCCCGAAACTAATGGCCAAACGGAAAGGACTAACCAATCCCTGGAACAATATTTAAGGTGTTTCATTTCTGACTGTCAATTTGATTGGGTCTCATTCCTTCCCCTCGCCGAATTTTCCCTGAATAACCGGGTCAGTAACTCGTCAGGGGTCTCCCCGTTTTCTGTAATTTCGGGTTTAATCCTAGGTTCTCCTCCGTTTCCCCTGGTGGTTCCAATAATCCCGAGGTAGAGGACGTTCATCGGGAACTGTGCACTGTCTGGGCCCAGGTTCAGAAGAACCTAGAGGCGTCCCAGAGCGTACAAAAGATTCAGGCTGATTGTAGACGTTCTGCTAACCCCGGTTTGTCGTCGGGGATCTTGTGTGGTTGTCGTCGAGGAACTTGCGCCTTAAGGTCCCGTCCAGGAAGTTTGCTCCCCGATTTATTGGACCTTATAAGGTCATTGAAGTCCTCAACCCTGTATCCTTCCGTCTGGAGCTGCCCCCATCCTTTCGTATACACGACGTCTTCCATGCCTCCCTCCTGAAACGCTGCTCCCCGTCCTGGTCCCCCTCGAGGAAACCTCCTGTTCCCGTTCTCACCCCTGAGGGGGTGGAATTCGAGGTGGCCAAGATTGTGGACAGTAGGATGATCCAGGGCTCCCTCCAGTACCTGGTCCATTGGAGAGGATACGGGCCGGAGGAGAGGACTTGGGTTCCTGCTCGAGATGTTCACGCTGGGGTATTGATCAGGAGGTTCCACCTTCTCTTCCCCACTAAACCGGGTCCTCTTAGTAAGGGTCCGGTGGCCCCTCATAAAGGGGGGAGTACTGTAAAGGATCTGCCAGGCACTATGTCTGGGTATACTCCCAGGATTAATCAGTCGACACCTGAGGCCAGACCTCTGAGACTGACACCTGCTCCCACCAATCAGGGTGGCAGGCTCAGGAGTGGGAGAGCCTATCGCGGCCTGGTCAGTCAGAGTTAGCTCCGCCCCCTGTCCATTTATACCTGCCGTTTTCTCTTCTCCTTGCTTGTTATTCTCTTGGATTCCTGGCCCCACTGCTGCCTTGCTCCAGCCTGCTTCTGCCGTGCTTCTGCCTTGCTTCAGTTCCGTTTATCCTGCGTTGCTCTGCCCCTGGCTTGCTTCTGCTCCGTGCTCCCGTTTGTATACTCCACTACTTCCTGATCCTGACTGGCTCTTTCCCGCTCCGTTTCCTCGCGGCGTTCCGTGGGCTACTGTATTCCCTTGCGTGTTCCCTGTTTGTACCCCCTTGCACTTAGACAGCGTAGGGACCGCCGCCCAGTTGTACCCCGTCGCCTAGGGCGGGTCGTTGCAAGTAGGCAGGGACAGGGCGGTGGGTAGATTAGGGCTCACTTGTTCCCTTCACCTCCTTCCGCCATTACAGCAGTGCTGGTGGTGCCACTCATTTAACCAGTTAACTATCACATGGTATAAATGTATGGCACGTTGTCCTGGGCTTTAAACCCAGTGTAGTGAATAGAAGCAGCAATGCCGCTACCTCTATTGGATCCAGCAATCATGTGACCTGTAGGGCAAAGCTGCTGTGTCATAGTATAAAGAATTCATCTCTGCCAGTGACAACACTCCAGCAAATCATGGTGTACAGTCCGTCCACCAGAAACGAGTGTGTATAGTGATACTATCCTGCCTTATCTAGAGCTCCAGCAGCACAATAGAGCTGTCATCAGCCCCTACCATCTGATGAGAATTACATTACTCCGCTGATCACACCCTCTAACGGTATCGAGATGACTCTGCTGACCTTTCCCTCAAATGATAATGAGATGACTCTGCTGACCCCGCTCTCTAATGATAATGAGATGACTTTGATCATACTGTCCCAGTCTAAACAGTAAAGCTGACAAGTGAACTGCAGAAAACAGGACCCCTTAATGACCGGCTACTTTTTTTCTGTGTCTTTTAGGCAGCCGTTACGTTTCTATCGTTCCCCGACGTGACTATATGAGATCTTGTTTCGTGCGGGAGAAGTCGTATATTTTGTCTGTGCGGTTTGGGGGGTAGGAAACGGTTACTGTGTCATTTATATAATTTAATTTTGAGGTGAATTTAAAATAAGTCATTTTCGTTATTGGTTTTTTTTTTGTTAATGTTCACGCTGAATAACCAGTTTAATGAATTCTTCAGGTTGTGTAGGTACCTTACATGTGTAGGCTTTGTTTTTATGTAATGTAGGGGCTATAAAATATACAGTGGAGGAAATAAGTATTTGATCCCTTGCTGATTTTGTAAGTTTGCACACTGTCAAAGACATGAACAGCCTAGAATTTTTAGGCTAGGTTAATTTTACAAGTGAGAGATAGATTATATAAAAAAAAAAAAAAAAATAACATTGTCAAAATTATATATATTTATTTGCATTGTGCACAGAGAAATAAGTATTTGATCCCTTTGGCAAACAAGACTTAATACTTGGTGGCAAAACCCTTGTTGGCAAGCACAGCAGTCAGACGTTTTTTGTAGTTGATGATGAGGTTTGCACACATGTTAGATGGAATTTTGGCCCACTCCTCTTTGCAGATCATCTGTAAATCATTAAGATTTCGAGGCTGTCACTTGGCAACTCGGATCTTCAGCTCCCTCCATAAGTTTTCGATGAGATTAAGGTCTGGAGACTGGCTAGACCACTCCATGACCTTAATGTGCTTCTTTTTGAGCCACTCCTTTGTTGCCTTCGCTGTATGAAGACCCAGCCACGAGCCATTTTTAATGTCCTGGTGGAGGGAAGGAGGTTGTCACTCAGGATTTGACGGTACATGGCTCCATCCATTCTCCCATTGATGCGGTGAAGTAGTCCTGTGCCCTTAGCAGAGAAACACCCCCAAAACATAATGTTTCCACCTCCATGCTTGACAGTGGGGACGGTGTTCTTTGTGTCATAGGCAGCATTTCTCTTCCTCCAAACACGGCGAGTTGAGTTAATGCCAAAGAGCTCAATTTTAGTCTCATCTGACCACAGCACCTTCTCCCAATCACTCTCAGAAATCATCCAGATGTTCATTTGCAAACTTCAGACGGGCCTGTACATGCGCCTTCTTGAGCAGGGGGACCTTGCGGGCACTTCAGGATTTTAATCCATTACGGGGTAATGTGTTACCAATGGTTTTCTTGGTGACTGTGGTCCCAGCTGCCTTGAGATCATTAACAAGTTCCCCCCGTGTAGTTTTCGGCTAAGCTCTCACCTTCCTCAGGATCAAGGATACCCCACGAGGTGAGATTTTGCATGGAGCCCCAGATCGATGTCGATTGACAGTCATTTTGTATGTCTTCCATTTTCTTCCTATTGCACCAACAGTTGTCTCCTTCTCACCCAGCGTCTTACTTATGGTTTTGTAGCCCATTCCAGCCTTGTGCAGGTCTATGATCTTGTCCCTGACATCCTTAGAAAGCTCTTTGGTCTTGCCCATGTTGTAGAGGTTAGAGTCAGACTGATCATTGAGTCTGTGGACAGGAGTCTCTTATACAGGTGACCATGTAAGAGCTGTCTATAATGCAGGCACCAAGGTGATTTGGAGCAGTAACTGGTCTGGAGGAGGCTGAACTCTTAATGGTTGGTCGGGGGTCACATACTTATTTCTCTGTGCACAATGCAAATACATATATATAATTTTGACAATGTGATTTTCTGTTTTTTATATATTCTATCTCTCACTGGTAAAATTAACCTAGCCTAAACATTCTAGACTGTTCATGACTTTGACAGCGGGCAAACTTACAAAATCAGCAAGGGATCAAATACTTATTTCCTTCACTGTATTTGATGCTAAATAATGACTTTTTGGGGGGACTTTTTTTCTAGTGTTTTTTTTTGTACATTTCTCTTTTAATCCCATAACGGGATGCCTTTATCTACAAGTTTATTCCTTACTTATAATGCGTTAGCATACTCCTATATTATATAGAACAGCGGGCAAACAGAACAGACCGCCCTGGGGTCCTTTCTAGGTCCCAGGGCTGACTGCAGAGGGTTCCTCATCGTGTTACTGGGTTTCCAGTGTCATGATCGAAGGGGGAAGTTCCCAAGAGGGACAACTGAGGGACAAATTTTTCCCTGTTAAGCCACACCTCTAACCCTGTCCAATCCCCACCCATA
>NW_027461776.1:1629333-1669047 GCF_050947455.1 Rhinoderma darwinii
CACACCCCCCTGTACAATACATACATATATACACACCCCCTGTACAATACATACATATATACACACACCCCCTGTACCATACATACATATATACACACCCCCCTGTACCATCCACACATACATACACCCTGTACAATACATACACCCTGTACCATACATACATATATACACACACCCTGTACCATACATACATATATACACACACCCTGTACCATACATACACACACACACACACACCCTGTACCATACATACACATATACACACACCCTGTACCATACATACATACACCCCCTGTACCATACATACATACATACATACACCCCCTGTACACCGCGCACACGCGCACACACATCCATCCATACACCCTGTACCATACATACATTCCGCCACGACTCACCTCTACTCTACAGATCGCTCACATCCTCTTGACGTCAAAGGGCCGCGCAGCATGTCGGGAGCTACCGAGTCACATGACATCTCACAGTGCGGCGCCGCGCTGCATGCCGGGAGCTACCAAGTCACATGACATCTCACAGTGCGGCGCCGCGCAGTATGCCGGGAGCTCCCACATCACATGACATCTCAGTGCGGCGCCGCGCAGCATGCCGGGAGCTCCCGCATCACATGACATCTCAGTGCGGCGCCGCGCAGCATGCCGGGAACTCCCGGGTCACATGACACCTGACAGCCATTTACCGTGCCAAACTGTGGTAATATAGAGCGATGTCAGGTAAAAACAATACCAACGACACACCTGTCCCACCGAGTAATAATAACACCTCACCTGTCCCACCGAGTAATAATAACACCTCACCTGTCCCACCGAGTAATAATAACCCCTCACCTGTCCCACCGAGTAATAATAACCCCTCACCTGTCCCACCGAGTAATAATAACCCCTCACCTGTCCCACCGAGTAATAATAACCCCTCACCTGTCCCACCGAGTAATAATAACACCTCACCTGTCCCACCGAGTAATAATAACACCACACCTGTCCCACCGAGTAATAATAACACCACACCTGTCCCACCGAGTAATAATAACCCCTCACCTGTCCCACCGAGTAATAATAACCCCTCACCTGTCCCACCGAGTAATAATAACCCCTCACCTGTCCCACCGAGTAATAATAACACCTCACCTGTCCCACCGAGTAATAATAACACCTCACCTGTCCCACCGAGTAATAATAACACCTCACCTGTCCCACCGAGTAATAATAACACCTCACCTGTCCCACCGAGTAATAATAACCCCTCACCTGTCCCACCGAGTAATAATAACACCTCACCTGTCCCACCGAGTAATAATAACAGCCCACCTGTCCCACCGAGTAATAATAACACCTCACCTGTCCCACCGAGTAATAATAACCCCTCACCTGTCCCACCGAGTAATAATAACACCTCACCTGTCCCACCGAGTAATAATAACACCTCACCTGTCCCACCGAGTAATAATAACCCCTCACCTGTCCCACCGAGTAATAATAACACCTCACCTGTCCCACCGAGTAATAATAACAGCCCACCTGTCCCACCGAGTAATAATAACACCTCACCTGTCCCACCGAGTAATAATAACACCTCACCTGTCCCACCGAGTAATAATAACACCTCACCTGTCCCACCGAGTAATAATAACCCCTCACCTGTCCCACCGAGTAATAATAACCCCTCACCTGTCCCACCGAGTAATAATAACCCCTCACCTGTCCCACCGAGTAATAATAACCCCTCACCTGTCCCACCGAGTAATAATAACACCTCACCTGTCCCACCGAGTAATAATAACACCTCACCTGTCCCACCGAGTAATAATAACCCCTCACCTGTCCCACCGAGTAATAATAACCCCTCACCTGTCCCACCGAGTAATAATAACACCTCACCTGTCCCACCGAGTAATAATAACCCCTCACCTGTCCCACCGAGTAATAATAACCCCTCACCTGTCCCACCGAGTAATAATAACACCTCACCTGTCCCACCGAGTAATAATAACACCCCACCTGTCCCACCGAGTAATAATAACACCTCACCTGTCCCACCGAGTAATAATAACACCTCACCTGTCCCACCGAGTAATAATAACACCTCACCTGTCCCACCGAGTAATAATAACCCCTCACCTGTCCCACCGAGTAATAATAACACCTCACCTGTCCCACCGAGTAATAATAACCCCTCACCTGTCCCACCGAGTAATAATAACACCTCACCTGTCCCACCGAGTAATAATAACCCCTCACCTGTCCCACCGAGTAATAATAACACCTCACCTGTCCCACCGAGTAATAATAACCCCTCACCTGTCCCACCGAGTAATAATAACACCTCACCTGTCCCACCGAGTAATAATAACCCCTCACCTGTCCCACCGAGTAATAATAACACCCCACCTGTCCCACCGAGTAATAATAACACCTCACCTGTCCCACCGAGTAATAATAACCCCTCACCTGTCCCACCGAGTAATAATAACACCTCACCTGTCCCACCGAGTAATAATAACCCCTCACCTGTCCCACCGAGTAATAATAACACCCCACATGTCCCACCGAGTAATAATAACCCCTCACCTGTCCCACCGAGTAATAATAACCCCTCACCTGTCCCACCGAGTAATAATAACACCCCACCGAGTAATAATAACCCCTCACCTGTCCCACCGAGTAATAATAACACCTCACCTGTCCCACCGAGTAATAATAACACCTCACCTGTCCCACCGAGTAATAATAACACCTCACCTGTCCCACCGAGTAATAATAACACCTCACCTGTCCCACCGAGTAATAATAACACCTCACCTGTCCCACCGAGTAATAATAACCCCTCACCTGTCCCACCGAGTAATAATAACCCCTCACCTGTCCCACCGAGTAATAATAACCCCTCACCTGTCCCACCGAGTAATAATAACCCCTCACCTGTCCCACCGAGTAATAATAACACCTCACCTGTCCCACCGAGTAATAATAACACCTCACCTGTCCCACCGAGTAATAATAACACCTCACCTGTCCCACCGAGTAATAATAACACCTCACCTGTCCCACCGAGTAATAATAACAGCCCACCTGTCCCACCGAGTAATAATAACACCTCACCTGTCCCACCGAGTAATAATAACAGCCCACCTGTCCCACCGAGTAATAATAACACCTCACCTGTCCCACCGAGTAATAATAACACCTCACCTGTCCTACCGAGTAATAATAACCCCTCACCTGTCCCACTGAGTAATAATAACACCTCACCTGTCCCACCGAGTAATAATAACACCTCACCTGTCCCGAGTAATAATAACCCCTCACCTGTCCCACCGAGTAATAATAACCCCTCACCTGTCCCACCGAGTAATAATAACCCCTCACCTGTCCCACCGAGTAATAATAACCCCTCACCTGTCCCACCGAGTAATAATAACACCTCACCTGTCCCACCGAGTAATAATAACAACACCTCACCTGTCCCACCGAGTAATAATAACACCTCACCTGTCCCACCGAGTAATAATAACACCTCACCTGTCCCATCGAGTAATAATAACACCTCACCTGTCCCACCGGGTAATAATAACACCTCACCTGTCCCACCGAGTAATAATAACCCCTCACCTGTCCCACCGATTAATAATAACCCCTCACCTGTCCCACCGAGTAATAATAACACCTCACCTGTCCCACCGAGTAATAATAACAACACCTCACCTGTCCCACCGAGTAATAATAACCCCTCACCTGTCCCACCGAGTAATAATAACCCCTCACCTGTCCCACCGAGTAATAATAACCCCTCACCTGTCCCACCGAGTAATAATAACACCTCACCTGTCCCACCGAGTAATAATAACAACACCTCACCTGTCCCACCGAGTAATAATAACACCTCACCTGTCCCACCGAGTAATAATAACACCTCACCTGTCCCACCGAGTAATAATAACACCTCACCTGTCCCACCGGGTAATAATAACACCTCACCTGTCCCACCGAGTAATAATAACCCCTCACCTGTCCCACCGAGTAATAATAACCCCTCACCTGTCCCACCGAGTAATAATAACCCCTCACCTGTCCCACCGATTAATAATAACCCCTCACCTGTCCCACCGAGTAATAATAACACCTCACCTGTCCCACCGAGTAATAATAACCCCTCACCTGTCCACCGAGTAATAATAACCCCTCACCTGTCCCACCGAGTAATAATAACCCCTCACCTGTCCCACCGAGTAATAATAACCCCTCACCTGTCCCACCGAGTAATAATAACACCTCACCTGTCCCACCGAGTAATAATAACCCCTCACCTGTCCCACCGAGTAATAATAACCCCTCACCTGTCCCACCGAGTAATAATAACACCTCACCTGTCCCACCAATAAATAATAACCCCTCACCTGTCCCACCGAGTAATAATAACACCTCACCTGTCCCACCGAGTAATAATAACACCTCACCTGTCCCACCGAGTAATAATAACATCTCACCTGTCCCACCGAGTAATAATAACACCTCACCTGTCCCACCGAGTAATAATAACACCTCACCTGTCCCACCGAGTAATAATAACACCTCACCTGTCCCACCGAGTAATAATAACCCCTCACCTGTCCCACCGAGTAATAATAACCCCTCACCTGTCCCACCGAGTAATAATAACCCCTCACCTGTCCCACCGAGTAATAATAACACCTCACCTGTCCCACCGAGTAATAATAACCCCTCACCTGTCCCACCGAGTAATAATAACCCCTCACCTGTCCCACCGAGTAATAATAACCCCTCACCTGTCCCACCGAGTAATAATAACACCTCACCTGTCCCACCGAGTAATAATAACACCTCACCTGTCCCACCGAGTAATAATAACACCTCACCTGTCCCACCGAGTAATAATAACACCTCACCTGTCCCACCGAGTAATAATAACACCTCACCTGTCCCACCGAGTAATAATAACCCCTCACCTGTCCCACCGAGTAATAATAACCCCTCACCTGTCCCACCGAGTAATAACACCTCACCTGTCCCACCGAGTAATAATAACCCCTCACCTGTCCCACCGAGTAATAACACCTCACCTGTCCCACCGAGTAATAATAACCCCTCACCTGTCCCACCGAGTAATAATAACCCCTCACCTGTCCCACCGAGTAATAATAACACCTCACCTGTCCCACCGAGTAATAATAACACCTCACCTGTCCCACCGAGTAATAATAACACCTCACCTGTCCCACCGAGTAATAATAACCCCTCACCTGTCCCACCGAGTAATAATAACCCCTCACCTGTCCCACCGAGTAATAATAACCCCTCACCTGTCCCACCGAGTAATAATAACACCTCACCTGTCCCACCGAGTAATAATAACACCTCACCTGTCCCACCGAGTAATAATAACACCTCACCTGTCCCACCGAGTAATAATAACACCTCACCTGTCCCACCGAGTAATAATAACACCTCACCTGTCCCACCGAGTAATAATAACCCCTCACCTGTCCCACCGAGTAATAATAACCCCTCACCTGTCCCACCGAGTAATAACACCTCACCTGTCCCACCGAGTAATAATAACCCCTCACCTGTCCCACCGAGTAATAACACCTCACCTGTCCCACCGAGTAATAATAACCCCTCACCTGTCCCACCGAGTAATAATAACCCCTCACCTGTCCCACCGAGTAATAATAACACCTCACCTGTCCCACCGAGTAATAATAACACCTCACCTGTCCCACCGAGTAATAATAACACCTCACCTGTCCCACCGAGTAATAATAACCCCTCACCTGTCCCACCGAGTAATAATAACCCCTCACCTGTCCCACCGAGTAATAATAACCCCTCACCTGTCCCACCGAGTAATAATAACACCTCACCTGTCCCACCGAGTAATAATAACACCTCACCTGTCCCACCGAGTAATAATAACACCTCACCTGTCCCACCGAGTAATAATAACACCTCACCTGTCCCACCGAGTAATAATAACACCTCACCTGTCCCACCGAGTAATAATAACCCCTCACCTGTCCCACCGAGTAATAATAACCCCTCACCTGTCCCACCGAGTAATAACACCTCACCTGTCCCACCGAGTAATAATAACCCCTCACCTGTCCCACCGAGTAATAACACCTCACCTGTCCCACCGAGTAATAATAACCCCTCACCTGTCCCACCGAGTAATAATAACCCCTCACCTGTCCCACCGAGTAATAATAACACCTCACCTGTCCCACCGAGTAATAATAACACCTCACCTGTCCCACCGAGTAATAATAACACCTCACCTGTCCCACCGAGTAATAATAACCCCTCACCTGTCCCACCGAGTAATAATAACCCCTCACCTGTCCCACCGAGTAATAATAACCCCTCACTTGTCCCACCGAGTAATAATAACACCTCACCTGTCCCACCGAGTAATAATAACACCTCACCTGTCCCACCGAGTAATAATAACACCTCACCTGTCCCACCGAGTAATAATAACCCCTCACCTGTCCCACCGAGTAATAATAACACCTCACCTGTCCCACCGAGTAATAATAACACCCCACCTGTCCCACCGAGTAATAATAACACCTCACCTGTCCCACCAAGTAATAATAACACCTCACCTGTCCCACCGAGTAATAATAACACCCCACCTGTCACACCGAGTAATAATAACACCTCACCTGTCCCACCGGGTAATAATAACCCCTCACCTGTCCCACCGAGTAATAATAACACCTCACCTGTCCCACCGAGTAATAATAACACCTCACCTGTCCCACCGAGTAATAATAACACCTCACCTGTCCCACCGAGTAATAATAACACCTCACCTGTCCCACCGAGTAATAATAACCCCTCACCTGTCCCACCGAGTAATAATAACCCCTCACCTGTCCCACCGAGTAATAATAACCCCTCACTTGTCCCACCGAGTAATAATAACACCTCACCTGTCCCACCGAGTAATAACACCACACCTGTCCCACCGAGTAATAATAACCCCTCACCTGTCCCACCGAGTAATAATAACCCCTCACCTGTCCCACCGAGTAATAATAACACCTCACCTGTCCCACCGAGTAATAATAACCCCTCACCTGTCCCACCGAGTAATAATAACACCTCACCTGTCCCACCGAGTAATAATAACACCTCACCTGTCCCACCGAGTAATAATAACACCTCACCTGTCCCACCGAGTAATAATAACACCTCACCTGTCCCACCGAGTAATAATAACACCTCACCTGTCCCACCGAGTAATAATAACAGCCCACCTGTCCCACCGAGTAATAATAACACCTCACCTGTCCCACCGAGTAATAATAACAGCCCACCTGTCCCACCGAGTAATAATAACACCTCACCTGTCCCACCGAGTAATAATAACACCTCACCTGTCCCACCGAGTAATAATAACACCTCACCTGTCCCACCGAGTAATAATAACACCTCACCTGTCCCACCGAGTAATAATAACACCTCACCTGTCCCGAGTAATAATAACCCCTCACCTGTCCCACCGAGTAATAATAACCCCTCACCTGTCCCACCGAGTAATAATAACCCCTCACCTGTCCCACCGATTAATAATAACCCCTCACCTGTCCCACCGAGTAATAATAACACCTCACCTGTCCCACCGAGTAATAATAACAACACCTCACCTGTCCCACCGAGTAATAATAACACCTCACCTGTCCCACCGAGTAATAATAACATCTCACCTGTCCCACCGAGTAATAATAACACCTCACCTGTCCCACCGAGTAATAATAACACCTCACCTGTCCCACCGAGTAATAATAACCCCTCACCTGTCCCACCGAGTAATAATAACACCTCACCTGTCCAACCGAGTAATAATAACCCGTCACCTGTCCCACCGAGTAATAATAACACCTCACCTGTCCCACCGAGTAATAATAACCCCTCACCTGTCCCACCGAGTAATAATAACCCCTCACCTGTCCCACCGAGTAATAATACACCTCACCTGTCCCACCGAGTAATAATAACCCCTCACCTGTCCCACCGAGTAATAATAACCCCTCACCTGTTCCACCGAGTAATAATAACCCCTCACCTGTCTCACCGAGTAATAATAACCCCTCACCTGTCCCACCGAGTAATAATAACCCCTCACCTGTCCCACCGAGTAATACCCCTCACCTGTCCCACCGAGTAATAATAACACCTCACCTGTCCCACCGAGTAATAATAACACCTCACCTGTCCCACCGAGTAATAATAACACCTCACCTGTCCCACCGAGTAATAATAACCCCTCACCTGTCCCACCGAGTAATAATAACCCGTCACCTGTCCCACCGAGTAATAATAACACCTCACCTGTCCCACCGAGTAATAATAACCCCTCACCTGTCCCACCGAGTAATAATAACCCCTCACCTGTCCCACCGAGTAATAATAACACCTCACCTGTCCCACCGAGTAATAATAACCCCTCACCTGTCCCATCGATTAATAATAACACCTCACCTGTCCCACCGAGTAATAATAACACCTCACCTGTCCTACCGAGTAATAATAACACCCCACCTGTCCCACCGAGTAATAATAACACCTCACCTGTCCCACCGAGTAATAATAACCCCTCACCTGTCCCACCGAGTAATAATAACCCCTCACCTGTCCCATCGATTAATAATAACACCTCACCTGTCCCACCGAGTAATAATAACCCCTCACCTGTCCCACCGAGTAATAATAACACCTCACCTGTCCCACCGAGTAATAATAACACCTCACCTGTCCCACCGAGTAATAATAACCCCTCTCCTGTCCCACCGAGTAATAATAACACCTCACCTGTCCCACCGAGTAATAATAACCCCTCACCTGTCCCACCGAGTAATAATAACACCTCACCTGTCCCACCGAGTAATAATAACCCCTCACCTGTCCCACAGAGTAATAATAACCCCTCACCTGTCCCACCGAGTAATAATAACCCCTCACCTGTCCCACCGAGTAATAATAACACCTCACCTGTCCAACTGAGTAATAATAACACCTCACCTGTCCCACCGAGTAATAATAACCCCTCACCTGTCCCTCCGAGTAATAATAACACCTCACCTGTCCCGCCGAGTAATAATAACACCACCTGTCCCGCCGAGTAATAATAACACCTCACCGGTCCCACCGAGTAATAATAACCCCTCACCTGTCCCACCGAGTAATAATAACCCCTCACCTGTCCCACCGAGTAATAATAACACCTCACCTGTCCCACCGAGTAATAATAACCCCTCACCTGTCCCACCGAGTAATAATAACCCCTCACCTGTCCCATCGATTAATAATAACACCTCACCTGTCCCACCGAGTAATAATAACACCTCACCTGTCCCACCGAGTAATAATAACCCCTCACCTGTCCTACCGAGTAATAATAACCCCTCACCTGTCCCATCGATTAATAATAACACCTCAAGTGTCCCACCGAGTAATAATAACCCCTCACCTGTCCCACCGAGTAATAACCCCTCACCTGTCCCACCGAGTAATAATAACCATTCACCTGTCCCACAGAGTAATAATACCCCTCACCTGTCCCACCGAGTAATAATAACCCCTCACCTGTCCCACCGAGTAATAATAACACCTCACCTGTCCCACCGAGTAATAATAACACCTCACCTGTCCCACCGAGTAATAATAACCCGTCACCTGTCCCACCGAGTAATAATAACCCCTCACCTGTCCCACCGAGTAATAATAACCCCTCACCTGTCCCACCGAGTAATAATAACACCTCACCTGTCCCACCGAGTAATAATAACCCCTCACCTGTCCCACCGAGTAATAATAACCCCTCACCTGTCCCACCGAGTAATAATAACCCCTCACCTGTCCCACCGAGTAATAATAACCCCTCACCTGTCCCACCGAGTAATAATAACCCCTCACCTGTCCCACCGAGTAATAATAACCCCTCACCTGTCCCACCGAGTAATAATACCCCTCACCTGTCCCACCGAGTAATAATAACCCCTCACCTGTCCCACCGAGTAATAATAACACCTCACCTGTCCCACCGAGTAATAATAACACCTCACCTGTCCCACCGAGTAATAATAACACCTCACCTGTCCCACCGAGTAATAATAACACCTCACCTGTCCCACCGAGTAATAATAACACCTCACCTGTCCCACCGAGTAATAATAACACCTCACCTGTCCCACCGAGTAATAATAACCCCTCACCTGTCCCACCGAGTAATAACAACAGCCCACCTGTCCCACCATGTAATAATAACACCTCACCTGTCCCACCGAGTAATAATAACCCCTCACCTGTCCCACCGAGTAATAATACCTCACCTGTCCCACCGAGTAATAATAACCCCTCACCTGTCCCACCGTGTAATAATAACACCCCACCGAGTAATAATAACACCCCACCGAGTAATAATAACCCCTCATCTGTCCCACCGAGTAATAACCCCTCCCCTGTCCCACCATGTAATAACCCCTCACCTGTCCCACCGTGTAATAATAACACCCCACCGGTAATAATAACACCCCACCGAGTAATAATAACACCTCACCTGTCCCACCGAGTAATAATAACCCCTCACCTGTCCCACCGAGTAATAACCCCTCACCTGTCCCACCGAGTAATAATAACCATTCACCTGTCCCACAGAGTAATAATACCCCTCACCTGTCCCACCGAGTAATAATAACCCCTCACCTGTCCCACCGAGTAATAATAACACCTCACCTGTCCCACCGAGTAATAATAACACCTCACCTGTCCCACCGAGTAATAATAACCCGTCACCTGTCCCACCGAGTAATAATAACCCCTCACCTGTCCCACCGAGTAATAATAACCCCTCACCTGTCCCACCGAGTAATAATAACACCTCACCTGTCCCACCGAGTAATAATAACCCCTCACCTGTCCCACCGAGTAATAATAACCCCTCACCTGTCCCACCGAGTAATAATAACCCCTCACCTGTCCCACCGAGTAATAATAACCCCTCACCTGTCCCACCGAGTAATAATAACCCCTCACCTGTCCCACCGAGTAATAATAACCCCTCACCTGTCCCACCGAGTAATAATACCCCTCACCTGTCCCACCGAGTAATAATAACCCCTCACCTGTCCCACCGAGTAATAATAACACCTCACCTGTCCCACCGAGTAATAATAACCCCTCACCTGTCCCACCGAGTAATAATAACCCCTCACCTGTCCCACCGAGTAATAATAACACCTCACCTGTCCCACCGAGTAATAATAACCCCTCACCTGTCCCACCGAGTAATAATAACCCCTCACCTGTCCCACCGAGTAATAATAACCCCTCACCTGTCCCACCGAGTAATAATAACCCCTCACCTGTCCCACCGAGTAATAATAACCCCTCACCTGTACCACCGAGTAATAATAACCCCTCACCTGTCCCACCGAGTAATAATAACCCCTCACCTGTCCCACCGAGTAATAATACCCCTCACCTGTCCCACCGAGTAATAATAACCCCTCACCTGTCCCACCGAGTAATAATAACACCTCACCTGTCCCACCGAGTAATAATAACACCTCACCTGTCCCACCGAGTAATAATAACACCTCACCTGTCCCACCGAGTAATAATAACACCTCACCTGTCCCACCGAGTAATAATAACACCTCACCTGTCCCACCGAGTAATAATAACACCTCACCTGTCCCACCGAGTAATAATAACCCCTCACCTGTCCCACCGAGTAATAACAACAGCCCACCTGTCCCACCATGTAATAATAACACCTCACCTGTCCCACCGAGTAATAATAACCCCTCACCTGTCCCACCGAGTAATAATACCTCACCTGTCCCACCGAGTAATAATAACCCCTCACCTGTCCCACCGTGTAATAATAACACCCCACCGAGTAATAATAACACCCCACCGAGTAATAATAACCCCTCATCTGTCCCACCGAGTAATAACCCCTCCCCTGTCCCACCATGTAATAACCCCTCACCTGTCCCACCGTGTAATAATAACACCCCACCGAGTAATAATAACACCCCACCGAGTAATAATAACACCTCACCTGTCCCACCGAGTAATAATAACCCCTCACCTGTCCCACCGAGTAATAATACCTCACCTGTCCCACCGAGTAATAATAACACCCCACATGTCCCACCGTGTAATAATAACACCCCACCGAGTAATAATAACACCCCACCGAGTAATAATAACCCCTCATCTGTCCCACCGAGTAATAACCCCTCCCCTGTCCCACCGAGTAATAGTAACACCTCACCTGTCCCACCGAGTAATAATAACACCTCACCTGTCCCACCGAGTAATAATAACCCCTCACCTGTCCCACCGAGTAATAATAACACCTCACCTGTCCCACCGAGTAATAATAACACCACACCTGTCCCACCGAGTAATAATAACACCACACCTGTCCCACCGAGTAATAATAACACCTCACCTGTCCCACCGAGTAATAATAACACCTCACCTGTCCCACCGAGTAATAATAACACCTCACCTGTCCCACCGAGTAATAATAACACCACACCTGTCCCACCGAGTAATAATAACACCACACCTGTCCCACCGAGTAATAATAACACCTCACCTGTCCCACCGAGTAATAATAACCCCTCACCTGTCCCACCGAGTAATAATATCCCCTCACCTGTCCCACCGAGTAATAATAACACCTCACCTGTCCCACCGAGTAATAATAACACCTCACCTGTCCCTCCGAGTAATAATAACCCCTCACCTGTCCCACCGAGTAATAATAACACCCCACCGAGTAATAATAACCCCTCACCTGTCCCACAGAGTAATAATAACCCCTCACCTGTCCCACCGAGTAATAATAACACCTCACCTGTCCCACCGAGTAATAATAACACCTCACCTGTCCCACCGAGTAATAATAACACCTCACCTGTCCCACCGAGTAAAAATAACACCTCACCTGTCCCACCGAGTAATAATAACCCCTCACCTGTCCCACCGAGTAATAATAACCCTTCACCTGTCCCATCGATTAATAAGAACACCTCACCTGTCCCACCGAGTAATAATAACACCTCACCTGTCCCACCGAGTAATAATAACCCCTCACCTGTCCCACCGAGTAATAATAACACCTCACCTGTCCCACCGAGTAATAATAACCCCTCACCTGTCCCACCGAGTAATAATAACACCTCACCTGTCCCACCGAGTAATAATAACACCTCACCTGTCCCACCGAGTAATAATAACCTCACCTGTCCCACCGAGTAATAATAACACCTCACTTGTCCCACCGAGTAATAATAACCCCTCACCTGTCCCACCGAGTAATAATAACACCTCACCTGTCCCACCGAGTAATAATAACACCTCACCTGTCCCACCGAGTAATAATAACACCTCACCTGTCCCACCGAGTAATAATAACACCTCACCTGTCCCACCGAGTAATAATAACCCCTCACCTGTCCCACCGAGTAATAATAACACCTCACCTGTCCCACCGAGTAATAATAACACCCCACCTGTCCCACCGAGTAATAATAACACCCCACCTGTCCCACCGAGTAATAATAACACCCCACCTGTCCCACCGAGTAATAATAACACCTCACCTGTCCCACCGAGTAATAATAACACCTCACCTGTCCCACCGAGTAATAATAACACCTCACCTGTCCCACCGAGTAATAATAACACCTCACCTGTCCCACCGAGTAATAATAACACCTCACCTGTCCCACCGAGTAATAATAACACCTCACCTGTCCCACCGAGTAATAATAACCCCTCACCTGTCCCACCGAGTAATAATAACACCTCACCTGTCGCACCGAGTAATAATAACACCTCACCTGTCCCACCGAGTAATAATAACACCCCACCTGTCCCACCGAGTAATAATAACAACTCACCTGTCCCACCGAGTAATAATAACCCCTCACCTGTCCCACCGAGTAATAATAACCCCTCACCTGTCCCACCGAGTAATAATAACACCTCACCTGTACCACCGAGTAATAATAACCCCTCACCTGTCCCGAGTAATAATAACACCTCACCTGTCCCACCGAGTAATAATAACACCTCACCTGTCCCACCGAGTAATAATAACACCTCACCTGTCCCACCGAGTAATAACACCCCACCTATCCCACCGAGTAATAATAACACCCCACCTGTCCCACCGAGTAATAATAACACCTCACCTGTCCCACCGAGTAATAATAACACCTCACCTGTCCCACCGAGTAATAATAACACCTCACCTGTCCCACCGAGTAATAATAACCCCTCACCTGTCCCACCGAGTAATAATAACCCCTCACCTGTCCCACCGAGTAATAATAACCCCTCACCTGTCCCACCGAGTAATAATAACAACACCTCACCTGTCCCTCCGAGTAATAATAACACCCCACCTGTCCCACCGAGTAATAACACCTCACCTGTCCCACCATATAATAACACCTCACCTGTCCCACGAGTAATAATAACACCCCACCTGTCCCACCGAGTAATAATAACACCTCACCTGTCCCACCGAGTAATAATAACACCCCACCTGTCCCACCGAGTAATAATAACACCTCACCTGTCCCACCGAGTAATAACACCTCACCTGTCCCACCGAGTAATAATAACCCCTCACCTGTCCCACCGAGTAATAATAACACCTCACCTGTCCCACCGAGTAATAATAACCCCTCACCTGTCCCACCGAGTAATAACCCCTCACCTGTCCCACCGAGTAATAATAACCCCTCACCTGTCCCACCGAGTAATAATAACCACTCACCTGTCCCACTGAGTAATAATAACCACTCACCTGTCCCACCGAGTAATAATAACCCCTCACCTGTCCCACCGAGTAATAACACCTCACCTGTCCCACCGAGTAATAATAACACCTCACCTGTCCCACCGTGTATTAACACCTCACCTGTCCCACCGAGTAATAACACCTCACCTGTCCCACCATATAATAATAACACCTCACCTGTCCCATGAGTAATAATAACCTCTCACCTGTCCCACCGAGTAATAATAACCCCTCACCTGTCCCACCGAGTAATAACACCTCACCTGTCCCACCATATAATAATAACACCTCACCTGTCCCACCGAGTAATAATAACCTCTCACCTGTCCCACCGAGTAATAATAACCCCTCACCTGTCCCACAGAGTAATAACACCTTACCTGTCCCACCGAGTAATAATAACACCTCACCTGTCCCACCGAGTAATAATAACCCCTCACCTGTCCCACCGAGTAATAATAACCCCTCACCTGTCCCACCGAGTAATAATAACCCCTCACCTGTCCCACCGAGTAATAATAACCCCTCACCTGTCCCACCGAGTAATAATAACACCTCACCTGTCCCACCGAGTAATAATAACACCTCACCTGTCCCACCGAGTAATAATAACCCCTCACCTGTCCCACCGAGTAATAATAACCCCTCACTTGTCCCACCGAGTAATAATAACCCCTCACCTGTCCCACCGAGTAATAATAACACCTCACCTGTCCCACCGAGTAATAATAACCCCTCACCTGTCCCACCGAGTAATAATAACACCTCACCTGTCCCACCGAGTAATAATAACACCTCACCTGTCCCACCATGTAATAACACCTCACCTGTCCCACCGAGTAATAACACCTCACCTGTCCCACCATATAATAATACCTCACCTGTCCCACCGAGTAATAATAACCCCTCACCTGTCCCACCGAGTAATAATAACCCCTCACCTGTCCCACTGAGTAATAACACCTTACCTGTCCCACCGAGTAATAATAACACCTCACCTGTCCCACCGAGTAATAACAACACCTCAACTGTCCCAACGTGTAATAATAACCCTCACCTGTCCGAACGTGTAATAATAACCCCTCACCTGTCCCACTGAGTAATAATAACACCGCACCTGTCCCACTGAGTAATAATAACACCTCACCTGTCCCACCGAGTAATAATAACACCTCACCTGTCCCACCGAGTAATAATAACACCACACCTGTCCCACCGAGTACTAATAACCCCTCACCTGTCCCACCGAGTAATAATAACCCCTCACCTGTCCCACCGAGTAATAATAACCCCTCACCTGTCCCACCGAGTAATAATAACACCTCACCTGTCCCACCGAGTAATAATAACACCACACCTGTCCCACCGAGTAATAATAACCCCTCTCCTGTCCCACCGAGTAATAATAACACCCCACATGTCCCACCGAGTAATAATAACAACACCTCACCTGTCCCACCGAGTAATAATAACACCTAATCTGTCCCACCGAGTAATAATAACACCCCACCGAGTAATAATAACCCCTCATCTGTCCCACCGAGTAATAATAACCCCTCACCTGTCCCACCGAGTAATAATATTACCTCACCTGTCCCATCGAGTAATAATAACCCCTCACCTGTCCCACCGAGTAATAATAACCCCTCACCTGTCCCGAGTAATAATAAAACCTCACCTGTCCCACCGAGTAATAATAATCCCTCACCTGTCCCACCGAGTAATAACCCCTCACCTGTCCCACCGAGTAATAACAACACCTCAACTGTCCCAACGTGTAATAATAACCCTCACCTGTCCGAACGTGTAATAATAACCCCTCACCTGTCCCACTGAGTAATAATAACACCGCACCTGTCCCACTGAGTAATAATAACACCTCACCTGTCCCACCGAGTAATAATAACACCTCACCTGTCCCACCGAGTAATAATAACACCACACCTGTCCCACCGAGTACTAATAACCCCTCACCTGTCCCACCGAGTAATAATAACCCCTCACCTGTCCCACCGAGTAATAATAACCCCTCACCTGTCCCACCGAGTAATAATAACACCACACCTGTCCCACCGAGTAATAATAACCCCTCTCCTGTTCCACCGAGTAATAATAACACCTCACCTGTCCCACCGAGTAATAATAACACCCCACATGTCCCACCGAGTAATAATAACAACACCTCACCTGTCCCACCGAGTAATAATAACACCTAATCTGTCCCACCGAGTAATAATAACACCCCACCGAGTAATAATAACACCCCACCGAGTAATAATAACCCCTCATCTGTCCCACCGAGTAATAATAACCCCTCACCTGTCCCACCGAGTAATAACACCACCTCACCTGTCCCATCGAGTAATAATAACCCCTCACCTGTCCCACCGAGTAATAAAAACCCCTCACCTGTCCCACCGAGTAATAATAACCCCTCACCTGTCCCACCGAGTAATAATAACACCTCACCTGTCCCACCGAGTAATAACCCCTCACCTGTCCCACCGAGTAATAATAACCCCTCACCTGTCCCACCGAGTAATAATAACCCCTCACCTGTCCCACCGAGTAATAACACCCTACATGTCCCACCGAGTAATAATAACACCTCACCTGTCCCACCGAGTAATAATAACCCCTCACCTGTCCCACCGATTAATAATAACCCCTCACCTGTCCCACCGAGTAATAATAACACCTCACCTGTCCCACCGAGTAATAATAACACCACACCTGTCCCACCGAGTAATAATAACCCCTCACCTGTCCCACAGAGTAATAATAACCCCTCACCTGTCCCACCGAGTAATAATAACACCTCATCTGTCCCACCGAGTAATAATAACACCTCACCTGTCCCACCGAGTAATAATAACACCTCACCTGTCCCATCGAGTAATAATAACCCCTCACCTGTCCAACCGAGTAATAATAACACCTCACCTGTCCCACCGAGTAATAATAACACCTCACCTGTCCCACAGAGTAATAATAACACCTCACCTGTCCCACCGAGTAATAATAACACCTCACCTGTCCCACCGAGTAATAATAACACCTCACCTGTCCCACCGAGTAATAATAACACCTCACCTGTCCCACCGAGAAATAATAACCCCTCACCTGTCCCACCGAGTAATAATAACACCTCACCTGTCCCATCGAGTAATAATAACACCTCACCTGTCCCACCGAGTAATAATAACACCTCACCTGTCCCATCGAGTAATAATAACCCCTCACCTGTCCCACCGAGTAATAATAACATCTCACCTGTCCCACCGAGTAATAATAACCCCTCACCTGTCCCACCGAGTAATAATAACACCTCACCTGTCCCACCGAGTAATAATAACACCTCACCTGTCCCACCGAGTAATAATAACCCCTCACCTGTCCCACCGAGTAATAATAACACCTCACCTGTCCCACCGAGTAATAATAACAGCCCACCTGTCCCACCGAGTAATAATAACAGCCCACCTGTCCCACCGAGTAATAATAACAGCCCACCGAGTAATAACCCCTCACCCAGTCAATACTACAAGACAATAATGACATCTCACTAACCTTCCGGACAATACCACTTTAGAATAGTTAGATGTCTTTATTACTCTGACTATTCAACCTAGTAATGATGATGGTACCCCAAAGATCTCCAGACAATATAGCCGGGTAATAATGATACCTCACCGACCTCCAGATGCTTCTAATGAGTAATAATAACACCTCACTAACCTACAGATGATACCAGCAAGTAATAACATCTCACCGTCCTCCAAATGATTCCACAGAGTAACAATGACACCTCACCAGCCTCCAAACGATACAAAGTAATAATGCACCTTGTTAGTAGAGGAAGGATTAGTATCTAAAACTCAATATAGTATTGTTTATACTGTTGTATTATTGGACATACACATCAATATCTACTCACAGTGATGAATACAGAGTTATAGTTCCTTTCTATATACAGTAGGGTAGGCTTGGATCATATCAGCTTGCACAGTGGCATTCTGTCTGTCCCTTAAGCCTTACTCTCAACCCTCACTGTTGGCAACACACTGGGCACTCGTTCTGAGAAGAACAACCCTGAGGTCTCTGGAACCTATCCCTAATATTGTGATCGTTTCCCTAACTGAAGCTCCAGCTCCTACGCGTTTCCCCAGTTACATACTGGTTTGTCAGAGAGGTATTGAGCATAGCAGCGTAGCAGATCATAAGGCAGTGGGTACATTCAAGGAACTATAACCCTGTATTCATCACTATGAATAGATATTGATGTGTATGTCCAATAATACAACAGTATAAACAATACTATATTGATATCCCATTTTATATGGGTTTTATTAAAAGCTAAGATACTTATCCTTCCTCTACTAACAAGTTTCAAATTTGGAAGGTCTAACAGGAACCAGCTTGTCGGTCATTAACTGGGAAATATCAATAAGGCCCCATGCACACGACCGTGTTCGGTCCGTGATATACGGTCCGCATGTCGGCTGCATGTCCCGGACCGAACACAGTGCAGGGAGTCGGGCTCCTAGCATCACACTTATCTATGACGATAGGGGTCACTGCCTGTCCGCGGAACTACTGTCCCGTACTGTAATCATGTTTTAGTGTGTGACAGTAGTTACGTGGATAGGCAGTGACACCTAGCGTCATAGATAAGTATGATGCTAGGAGCCCGGCTCCCTGTACTTTGTACGGTCCGGGACAAGCGGCCGACATGCGGACCGTATATCACGGACCGAACACGGTCGTGTGCATGAGGCCTAAGTAATAATTTAACCTTACCAACCTCTAGACCAGGGGTCTCAAGCACGCGGCCCCTGGGGCTGTCATTTGCGGCCCGCGGGACACAGAGCCGCTAGTACAGACTCTGCTCCGGGACTCTGGAATTCCCGGACATCGCTGTCCACATATGAACAGCGATGTCTGGTTCTTCCCCAGAGCCGGAGTCCCGTGCACAGCGCTAGTATAGGCTCTGCTCCGAGACTCTGTGGAATTCCCTGACATCGCTGTCCATATATGGACTGTGTGTCAGGGTCTTCCCCAGAGCGGAGTCCCGGGCATAGCGCTAGTATCGGCTCTGGTCCGGGACTCTGTGGAATCATCTGACATCGCTGTCCATATATGGACTGTGTGTCAGGGTCTTCCCCAGAGCGGAGTCGCGGACAGAGCGCTAGTACATGCTCTGCTCCGGTACTCTGTGGAATCATCTGACATCGCTGTCCACATATGGACAGTGTTGTCAGGGTCTTCCCCAGAGCGGAGTCCCGGGCACAGCGCTAGTATAGTCTCTGCTCCGGGACTCTGTGGAATCTTCTGACATCGCTGTCTACATATGACAGCGATGTCTGGAGCTTCCCCATAGCTGGAGTCCCGGGCAGAGCGCTAGTATAGTTTCTGGGACTCTGGGGAAGCCTCTGACATCGCTGTCCATACATCGACAGTGATGTCAGGCGCTTCCCCAGAGCAGGAGTCCCAGTGATGTCAGGAGCACAGCTGGAGTCCCAGGAAGAGCATACTAGCGCTCTGCCCGGGACTCCAGCTCTGGGGTTGTCCCTGACATCCATGTCCATATATGGACTGTGATGTCAGGAGCAGAGCTGGAATCCCAGGCAGAGTGCTAGAAGCGGCTCGGCTCCGGGACTCCAGCTCTGGGCAAGCCCCTGACATCACTGTCCATATATGGGCACTGATGTTAATGGCTTCCCTAGAGTTCTGGCGCAGAGCCTATACTAGTGCTCTGCTCCGGGGCTCTGGGGTTGCCCAATATCACATTCCGGTCCAGGAGAATCCCCTGTCGGCAACGCTCTGGCTGGGGATTCCACTCCTAGAGGGAGCCCCAATGGAGCTATCTACTTGGGGTGTGTGTGTCATTTTCTGCAGAGGGCACTGTGGCAGCATCTGCGGAGGGCACTGTGGCAGCATCTGCGGAGGGCAATGTGGCAGCATCTGCGGAGGGCACTGTGGCAGCATTTGCGGAGGGCAATGTGGCAGCATCTGCGGAGGGCACTGTGGCAGCATCTGCGGAGGGCACTGGCAGCATAAACGGCGGGCACTGTGGCAGCATAAACGGCGGGCACTGTGGCAGTATAAACGGCGGGCACTGTGGCAGCATCTACGGAGGGCACTGTGGCAGCATCTACGGAGGGCACTGTGGCAACATCTACGGAGGGCACTGTGGCAGCATCTACAGAGGGCACTGTGGCAGCATCTACAGAGGGCACTGCGGCATTATCTACGGAGGGCACTGCGGCAGCATCTACAGAGGGCACTGCGGCAGCATCTACAGAGGGCGCTGCGGCAGAATCTACAGAGGGCACTGCGGCAGCATCTACAGAGGGCACTGTGGCAGCATCTACAGAGGGCACTGTGGCAGCATCTACAGAGGGCACTGTGGCAGCATCTACAGAGGGCACTGTGGCAGCATCTACAGAGGGCACTGTGGCAGCATCTACAGAGGGCACTGTGGCATTATCCACGGAGGGCAGTGTGGCAGCATCTACCGAGGGCACAGCGGCAGCATCTACAGAGGGCACTGTGGCAGCAGCTACAGAGGGCTCTGCGGCAGCATCTACAGAGGGCACTGTGGCAGCATCTACAGAGGACAATGTGACATTATATACAGAGGACAGTGTGACATTATATACAGAGGACAGTGTGACATATACAGAGGACACTGACATTATATACAGAGTGCAATGCGGCAGCATCTACAGAGGGCACTGCGGCAGCATCTACAGAGGGCACTGTTGAAGCATCTACAGAGGACATTGGCATTATCTAGGGGTGTGTTGCATTATCTACAGAGGGCACTGTGGCATTATCTACAGAGGGCAGTGTGGCAGCATCTACAGGAGGGCACTGTGGCAGCATCTACAGAGGGCACTGTGGCAGCATCTACAGAGGGCACTGTGGCAGTATCTACAGAGGACACTGGCAGCATCTACAGAGGGCTCTGCGGCAGCATCTACGGAGGGCACTGCGGCAGCATCTACGGAGGGCACTGCGGCAGCATCTACGGAGGACACTGCGGCAGCATCTACAGAGGGCACTGCGGCATTATCTACGGAGGGCACTGCGGCAGCATCTACAGAGGGCACTGCGGCAGCATCTACAGAGGGCGCTGCGGCAGCATCTACAGAGGGCACTGCGGCAGCATCTACAGAGGGCACTGCGGCAGCATCTACAGAGGGCACTGTGGCAGCATCTACAGAGGGCACTGTGGCAGCATCTACAGAGGGCACTGTGGAAGCATCTACAGAGGACACTGGCATTATCTAGGGGTGTGTTGCATTATCTACAGAGGGCACTGTGGCATTATCTACAGAGGGCAGTGTGGCAGCATCTACAGAGGGCACTGTGGCAGCATCTACAGAGGGCACTGTGGCAGCATCTACAGAGGGCACTGTGGCAGCATCTACAGAGGGCACTGTGGCAGCATCTACAGAGGGCACAGCGGCAGTATCTACAGAGGAGACTGGCAGCATCTACAGAGGGCACTGGCAGCATCTACAGAGGGCACTGTGGCGGCATCTACAGAGGGCACTTTGGCAGCAGCTACAGAGGGCACAGCGGCAGTATATACAGAGGCCACTGTGGCAGTATATACAGAGGACACTGCGGCAGTATATACAGAGGGCACTGCGGCAGTATATACAGAGGGCACTGCGGCAGTATATACAGAGGGCACTGTGGCATTATCTACAGAGGGCACTGCGGCAGCATCTACAGAGGGCACTGCAGCAGCATCTACAGAGGGCACTGCAGCAGCATCTACAGAGGGCACTGTGGCACTATCTAAAAAGGGGCTGCCCAATCTTGACATGTGTGTCTGCCAAACGCTGCCAACTGAGCCTCTGGACTGCATTTTAGCGACACTTAAACTGGAAAACTGGATTGCTGAAATAAGCACGTGGAGAAATATCCCAAATTTTAAACCTAGCGCTATTATTATAGTAATGTAGTATTATTATTCTAGTAATATAGTGTTATAGTAGTTCAAATAACTAATTGATTAACAATAATTTTGTATTGTATCAAATTTGAAAGTAATTGGGCCGTCAACTTCCCATTTTTTTCTATATGTGGCCCACCTACCCGGCCGAGTTTGAGACCCCTGGTCTAGATGATACCACCGAGTAATATTAACATCTCACCGACCCACAGACAATGCCACGAGTAATAATGCCACCTCACTGACCTCCAGATACCACAACTAGTAATAATAATTATACCTCACCGACCTCTAGACGATACCACCGAGTAATATTAACACCGCCGAACTCCAGACAATACCACCAATAATGACATCTCACCCACCTCCAGACAATACAACCGAGTAATGATGATGACACCTCACCGATCTCCAGACAATATTGCTGAGTAATAATGATACCTCACCCACCTCCAGATGCTACAATTCAGCAATAATGACACCTTACCAACCTGCAGTCAATTGAATTGAGTAATAATAAAACCTCACCAACTTCCAGACGATACAACCAATAATGAGACCTCACTATTCTCCAGACAATATATCTCAGCGACCTCCCGACGATACCACCGAGTAATAATGATACCTCATCAGCCTCCAGATGACACCAATGAGTAATAATCACACCTGTAACGACAGCGCTAGTATGGGCTGTAGTAGTGCCAGCGGGTGGCGGTGTGAACCCTCTTTGCCACTAAGGGATTTGACGTGAGACTACTCCGGGTGTGAAGTCTAAGGAAACCCCGGTCTTCACCCTTTAACTTCTGTACAAAGATGTGGACTTTGCTGCGGGTACACCCCGGGCCACTGCCCTGGAGTAGTCTCCCTTGGTGACGGCTGACGTTGGGTAGAAGCAGAGTAGTAAACGTAGCAATAGGTCTAGGCAGGCGGCAGAGATTCAACACAATAGACATAGTTATAAGTCAGGGCAGGCAGCAGAATTAGTCACAGTAAACTTAGCAATAGGTCAAGGCAGGCGGCAGGCACGGTTGGTTAAAAACAGGCAAGGTCGGTACACAGCAAATCAAACCAGACTGCAGGGATAACTTTGGAACTCTAGGACGCCTCACCGACCTCCAAACGTTACCACCGAATAATATTGACATCCTACAGACCCCCAAACAATACCACTGAGTAAAAATGACACGTCACCGACCGCCAGAAATGACCACCGTGCAACTAGGACATCTTACCGACCTCCAGACGTCACCACTGAGCGAAAATGACAGCTCACCGACCTACAGACGCCACAACTGCATAATAGTGATACCTCACCGACCTCCAGACAATACCACTGAGTAATAATAACATATCACCGACCTCAAGATGATACCACTGAGTAATAATAACATATCACCAACCTCAAGACGATACCACTAGTCGATTAACGACACCTACAGAGATGGAATACGGCACATATAACCCCATAGAGAATGCGAACGGGAGCCGTTCCATTCTCAGAAGTGTACGCCGTCTGTGTGGGAACGGTGCATGCGCCGCTCCCATACAGACCAAAATGAAGCTCGTTCGTAGAGCGAAATCCGGCGCCATTTTCATGTGGACCAGAAGCCGTTGCCGTACAGTAAAAGGATGGCTTCCGGACGCGGCTTCCGGCCATATGTTCAACGAAGCAAAGGCGCAAGGAATAGGAGCGTAGACCAGAGGAGGCGGCGGGTAATTTATGTTCGTGTATGTGATGTGTATGTATGTTAGTGTGATACTGTCTGCTGAGCCCTGTATCTAAACCTTCTGCACTGTGCAGTCACTCAGAAAATGTCGGCACACAGTGTACGAGGTTTGAAGACATTCAAACCCCTCCTCCTGGCACAGCCAGAATAAGGGAGGGGGGATTTGTGAGGACACTAGAGCGAGTGTGTCCACCCCAAATTTGCAGCATAAATGAGGTTGCTTTACCACAGTGACCATGCTGCAATTTTAGGAATTGATCCCTCTAGTGGCCAGCACATGGAAATGTTATAAATTAGAATCTAATTTATAATATTTCCAGACTTGTGAAAAAAATAAAAAAAATTAAAACAATGTGTAATCACAATGTACAGTGCAGAGTTATTATTATATGTACAGTGTAGAGTTATTATTATATGTACGGTGTAGAGTTATTATTATATGTACGGTGTAGAGTTATTATTATATGTACAGTGTAGAGTTATTATTATATGTACGGTGTAGAGTTATTATTATATGTACAGTGTAGAGTTATTATTATATGTACGGTGTAGAGTTATTATTATATGTACGGTGTAGAGTTATTATTATATGTACAGTGTAGAGTTATTATATGTACAGTGTAGAGTTATTATATGTACAGTGTAGAGTTATTATTATATGTACGGTGTAGAGTTATTATTATATGTGCAGTGTAGAGTTATTATTATATGTACAGTGTAGAGTTATTATATGTACAGTGTAGAGTTATTATTATATGTACAGTGTAGAGTTATTATTATATGTACAGTGTAGAGTTATTATATGTACAGTGTAGAGTTATTATTATATGTACAGTGCAGAGTTATTATTATATGTACGGTGTAGAGTTATTATATGTACAGTGTAGAGTTATTATTATATGTACGGTGTAGAGTTATTATTATATGTACGGTGTAGAGTTATTATATGTACAGTGTAGAGTTATTATTATATGTACGGTGTAGAGTTATTATTATATGTACAGTGTAGAGTTATTATATGTACAGTGTAGAGTTATTATTATATGTACAGTGCAGAGTTATTATTATATGTACGGTGTAGTTATTATATGTACAGTGTAGAGTTATTATTATATGTACGGTGTAGAGTTATTATTATATGTACGGTGTAGAGTTATTATTATATGTACAGTGTAGAGTTATTATTATATGTACGGTGTAGAGTTATTATTATATGTACGGTGTAGAGTTATTATTATATGTACGGTGTAGAGTTATTATTATATGTACGGTGTAGAGTTATTATTATATGTACAGTGTAGAGTTATTATTATATGTACGGTGTAGAGTTATTATTATATGTACGGTGTAGAGTTATTATATGTACAGTGTAGAGTTATTATTATATGTACGGTGTAGAGTTATTATTATATGTACGGTGTAGAGTTATTATATGTACAGTGTAGAGTTATTATTATATGTACGGTGTAGAGTTATTATATGTACGGTGTAGAGTTATTATATGTACAGTGTAGAGTTATTATTATATGTACGGTGTAGAGTTATTATTATATGTACGGTGTAGAGTTATTATTATATGTACAGTGTAGAGTTATTATATGTACGGTGTAGAGTTATTATTATATGTACGGTGTAGTTATTATTATATGTACGGTGTAGAGTTATTATTATATGTACAGTGTAGAGTTATTATTATATGTACAGTGTAGAGTTATTATTATATGTACAGTGTAGAGTTATTATTATATGTACAGTGCAGAGTTATTATTATATGTACAGTGTAGAGTTATTATTATATGTACAGTGTAGAGTTATTATTATATGTACAGTGTAGAGTTATTATTATATGTACAGTGTAGAGTTATTATTATATGTACAGTGTAGAGTTATTATTATATGTACAGTGTAGAGTTATTATTATATGTACAGTGTAGAGTTATTATTATATGTACAGTGTAGAGTTATTATTATATGTACGGTGTAGAGTTATTATTATATGTACAGTGTAGAGTTATTATTATATGTACGGTGTAGAGTTATTATTATATGTACAGTGTAGTTATTATTATATGTACAGTGTAGAGTATTATTATATGTACGGTGTAGAGTTATTATATGTACAGTGTAGAGTTATTATTATATGTACAGTGTAGAGTTATTATTATATGTACAGTGTAGAGTTATTATTATATGTACGGTGTAGAGTTATTATTATATGTACGGTGCAGAGTTATTATTATATGTACAGTGTAGAGTTATTATTATATGTACAGTGTAGAGTTATTATTATATGTACAGTGTAGAGTTATTATTATATGTACAGTGTAGAGTTATTATTATATGTACAGTGTAGAGTTATTATATGTACAGTGTAGAGTTATTATTATATGTACAGTGTAGAGTTATTATATGTACAGTGTAGAGTTATTATTATATGTACGGTGTAGAGTTATTATTATATGTACAGTGTAGAGTTATTATATGTACAGTGTAGAGTTATTATTATATGTACGGTGTAGAGTTATTATTATATGTACAGTGTAGAGTTATTATTATATGTACGTGTAGAGTTATTATTATATGTACAGTGTAGAGTTATTATTATATGTACAGTGTAGATTTATTATATGTACAGTGTAGAGTTTATTATTATATGTACGGTGTAGAGTTATTATTATATGTACAGTGTAGAGTTATTATATGTACAGTGTAGAGTTATTATTATATGTACAGTGTAGAGTTATTATATGTACAGTGTAGAGTTATTATTATATGTACAGTGTAGAGTTATTATTATATGTACGGTGTAGAGTTATTATTATATGTACGGTGTAGAGTTATTATTATATGTACAGTGTAGAGTTATTATTATATGTACGGTGTAGAGTTATTATTATATGTACAGTGTAGAGTTATTATTATATGTACAGTGTAGAGTTATTATTATATGTACAGTGTAGAGTTATTATTATATGTACAGTGTAGAGTTATTATATGTACAGTGTAGAGTTATTATATGTACAGTGTAGAGTTATTATTATATGTACAGTGTAGAGTTGTTATTATATGTACAGTGTAGAGTTATTATTATATGTACGGTGTAGAGTTATTATTATATGTACGGTGTAGAGTTATTATTATATGTACAGTGTAGAGTTATTATTATATGTACAGTGTAGAGTTATTATTATATGTACAGTGTAGAGTTATTATTATATGTACAGTGTAGAGTTATTATTATATGTACGGTGTAGAGTTATTATTATATGTACGGTGCAGAGTTATTATTATATGTACAGTGTAGAGTTATTATTATATGTACGGTGTAGAGTTATTATTATATGTACAGTGTAGAGTTATTATTATATGTACGGTGTAGAGTTATTATTATATGTACAGTGTAGAGTTATTATTATATGTACAGTGTAGAGTTATTATTATATGTACAGTGTAGAGTTATTATTATATGTACAGTGTAGAGTTATTATTATATGTACAGTGTAGAGTTATTATTATATGTACAGTGTAGAGTTATTATTATATGTACAGTGTAGAGTTATTATTATATGTACAGTGTAGAGTTGTTATTATATGTACAGTGTAGAGTTATTATTATATGTACGGTGTAGAGTTATTATTATATGTACGGTGTAGAGTTATTATTATATGTACAGTGTAGTTATTATTATATGTACAGTGTAGAGTTATTATTATATGTACAGTGTAGAGTTATTATTATATGTACACTGTAGAGTTATTATTATATGTACAGTGTAGAGTTATTATTATATGTACAGTGTAGAGTTATTATTATATGTACAGTGTAGAGTTATTATTATATGTACAGTGTAGAGTTGTTATTATATGTACAGTGTAGAGTTATTATTATATGTACGGTGTAGAGTTATTATTATATGTACAGTGTAGAGTTATTATTATATGTACAGTGTAGAGTTATTATTATATGTACAGTGTAGAGTTATTATTATATGTACGGTGTAGAGTTATTATTATATGTACACTGTAGAGTTATTATTATATGTACAGTGTAGAGTTATTATTATATGTACAGTGTAGAGTTATTATTATATGTACAGTGTAGAGTTATTATTATATGTACAGTGTAGAGTTGTTATTATATGTACAGTGTAGAGTTATTATTATATGTACGGTGTAGAGTTATTATTATATGTACAGTGTAGAGTTATTATTATATGTACAGTGTAGAGTTATTATTATATGTACAGTGTAGAGTTATTATTATATGTACGGTGTAGAGTTATTATATGTACGGTGTAGAGTTATTATTATATGTACGGTGTAGAGTTATTATTATATGTACGGTGCAGAGTTATTATTATATGTACAGTGTAGTTATTATTATATGTACAGTGTAGAGTTATTATTATATGTACAGTGTAGAGTTATTATTATATGTACAGTGTAGAGTTATTATTATATGTACAGTGTAGAGTTATTATTATATGTACGGTGTAGAGTTATTATTATATGTACGGTGTAGAGTTATTATTATATGTACAGTGCAGAGTTATTATTATATGTACGGTGTAGAGTTATTATTATATGTACGGTGTAGAGTTATTATTATATGTACAGTGTAGAGTTATTATTATATGTACGGTGTAGAGTTATTATTATATGTACGGTGTAGAGTTATTATTATATGTACAGTGTAGAGTTATTATTATATGTACGGTGTAGAGTTATTATTATATGTACAGTGCAGTTATTATTATATGTACAGTGTAGAGTTATTATTATATGTACAGTGTAGAGTTATTATTATATGTACAGTGTAGAGTTATTATTATATGTACAGTGTAGAGTTATTATTATATGTACAGTGTAGAGTTATTATTATATGTACAGTGTAGAGTTATTATTATATGTACAGTGTAGAGTTATTATTATATGTACAGTGTAGAGGTATTATATGTACAGTGTAGAGTTATTATTATATGTACAGTGTAGAGTTATTATTATATGTACGGTGTAGAGTTATTATTATATGTACAGTGTAGAGTTATTATATGTACGGTGCAGAGTTATTATTATATGTACAGTGTAGAGTTATTATTATATGTACAGTGTAGAGTTATTATTATATGTACAGTGTAGAGTTATTATTATATGTACAGTGTAGAGTTATTATATGTACAGTGTAGAGTTATTATTATATGTACGGTGTAGAGTTATTATTATATGTACGGTGTAGAGTTATTATTATATGTACAGTGTAGAGTTATTATTATATGTACAGTGCAGTTATTATTATATGTACAGTGTAGAGTTATTATTATATGTACAGTGTAGAGTTATTATTATATGTACAGTGTAGAGTTATTATTATATGTACAGTGTAGAGTTATTATTATATGTACAGTGTAGAGTTATTATATGTACGGTGTAGAGTTATTATTATATGTACAGTGTAGAGTTATTATTATATGTACAGTGTAGAGTTATTATTATATGTACAGTGTAGAGTTATTATTATATGTACGGTGTAGAGTTATTATTATATGTACAGTGTAGAGTTATTATATGTACGGTGCAGAGTTATTATTATATGTACAGTGTAGAGTTATTATTATATGTACAGTGTAGAGTTATTATTATATGTACAGTGTAGAGTTATTATTATATGTACAGTGTAGAGTTATTATATGTACAGTGTAGAGTTATTATTATATGTACGGTGTAGAGTTATTATTATATGTACGGTGTAGAGTTATTATTATATGTACAGTGTAGAGTTATTATTATATGTACAGTGCAGTTATTATTATATGTACAGTGTAGAGTTATTATTATATGTACAGTGTAGAGTTATTATTATATGTACAGTGTAGAGTTATTATTATATGTACAGTGCAGAGTTATTATTATATGTACAGTGTAGAGTTATTATATGTACAGTGTAGAGTTATTATTATATGTACGGTGTAGAGTTATTATTATATGTACGGTGTAGAGTTATTATTATATGTACGGTGTAGAGTTATTATATGTACGGTGTAGAGTTATTATTATATGTACAGTGTAGAGTTATTATTATATGTACAGTGTAGAGTTATTATTATATGTACAGTGTAGAGTTATTATTATATGTACAGTGTAGAGTTATTATTATATGTACAGTGTAGAGTTATTATTATATGTACGGTGTAGAGTTATTATTATATGTACGGTGTAGAGTTATTATTATATGTACGGTGTAGAGTTATTATTATATGTACGGTGTAGAGTTATTATTATATGTACGGTGTAGAGTTATTATATGTACAGTGTAGAGTTATTATTATATGTACGGTGTAGAGTTATTATTATATGTACAGTGCAGAGTTATTATTATATGTACAGTGTAGAGTTATTATTATATGTACAGTGTAGAGTTATTATTATATGTACGGTGTAGAGTTATTATTATATGTACAGTGCAGAGTTATTATTATATGTACGGTGTAGAGTTATTATTATATGTACAGTGCAGAGTTATTATTATATGTACAGTGTAGAGTTATTATTATATGTACAGTGTAGAGTTATTATTATATGTACAGTGTAGAGTTATTATTATATGTACGGTGTAGAGTTATTATTATATGTACAGTGTAGAGTTATTATTATATGTACAGTGTAGAGTTATTATTATATGTACAGTGTAGAGTTATTATTATATGTACAGTGTAGAGTTATTATTATATGTACAGTGTAGAGTTATTATTATATGTACAGTGTAGAGTTATTATTATATGTACAGTGTAGAGTTATTATTATATGTACGGTGTAGAGTTATTATTATATGTACGGTGTAGAGTTATTATTATATGTACGGTGTAGAGTTATTATTATATGTACGGTGTAGAGTTATTATTATATGTACAGTGTAGAGTTATTATTATATGTACGGTGTAGAGTTATTATTATATGTACGGTGTAGAGTTATTATATGTACAGTGTAGAGTTATTATTATATGTACAGTGTAGAGTTATTATTATATGTACAGTGTAGAGTTATTATTATATGTACAGTGTAGAGTTATTATTATATGTACGGTGTAGAGTTATTATTATATGTACAGTGTAGAGTTATTATTATATGTACAGTGTAGAGTTATTATTATATGTACGGTGCAGAGTTATTATTATATGTACAGTGCAGAGTTATTATTATATGTACAGTGTAGAGTTATTATTATATGTACAGTGTAGAGTTATTATTATATGTACAGTGTAGAGTTATTATTATATGTACAGTGTAGAGTTATTATTATATGTACAGTGTAGAGTTATTATTATATGTACAGTGTAGAGTTATTATTATATGTACGGTGTAGAGTTATTATTATATGTACAGTGTAGAGTTATTATTATATGTACGGTGTAGAGTTATTATATGTACAGTGTAGAGTTATTATTATATGTACAGTGTAGAGTTATTATTATATGTACGGTGTAGAGTTATTATATGTACAGTGTAGAGTTATTATATGTACAGTGTAGAGTTATTATTATATGTACAGTGTAGAGTTATTATTATATGTACGGTGTAGAGTTATTATATGTACAGTGTAGTTATTATTATATGTACAGTGTAGAGTTATTATTATATGTACGGTGTAGAGTTATTATTATATGTACACTGTAGAGTTATTATTATATGTACAGTGTAGAGTTATTATTATATGTACAGTGTAGAGTTATTATTATATGTACAGTGTAGAGTTATTATTATATGTACAGTGTAGAGTTATTATTATATGTACGGTGTAGAGTTATTATTATATGTACAGTGTAGAGTTATTATTATATGTACGGTGTAGAGTTATTATTATATGTACAGTGTAGAGTTATTATTATATGTACAGTGTAGAGTTATTATTATATGTACGGTGTAGAGTTATTATTATATGTACAGTGTAGAGTTATTATTATATGTACAGTGTAGAGTTATTATTATATGTACGGTGTAGAGTTATTATTATATGTACGGTGTAGAGGTATTATTATATGTACAGTGCAGAGTTATTATTATATGTACAGTGTAAAGTTATTATTATATGTACAGTGTAGAGTTATTATTATATGTACAGTGTAGAGTTATTATTATATGTACAGTGTAGAGTTATTATTATATGTACGGTGTAGTTATTATTATATGTACAGTGTAGAGTTATTATTATATGTACAGTGTAGAGTTATTATTATATGTACGGTGTAGAGTTATTATTATATGTACAGTGTAGAGTTATTATTATATGTACAGTGCAGAGTTATTATTATATGTACGGTGTAGTTATTATTATATGTACAGTGTAGAGTTATTATTATATGTACGGTGTAGAGTTATTATTATATGTACAGTGTAGAGTTATTATTATATGTACAGTGTAGAGTTATTATATGTACAGTGTAGAGTTATTATTATATGTACGGTGTAGTTATTATTATATGTACAGTGTAGAGTTATTATTATATGTACAGTGTAGAGTTATTATTATATGTACGGTGTAGAGTTATTATTATATGTACAGTGCAGAGTTATTATTATATGTACAGTGTAGAGTTATTATTATATGTACGGTGTAGAGTTATTATTATATGTACGGTGTAGAGTTATTATTATATGTACAGTGTAGAGTTATTATTATATGTACAGTGTAGAGTTATTATTATATGTACGGTTGTAGAGTTATTATTATATGTACAGTGTAGAGTTATTATTATATGTACGGTGTAGAGTTATTATTATATGTACGGTGTAGAGTTATTATTATATGTACGGTGTAGAGTTATTATTATATGTACGAAGTAGAGTTATTATTATATGTACGGTGTAGAGTTATTATTATATGTACAGTGTAGAGTTATTATTATATGTACAGTGTAGAGTTATTATTATATGTACGGTGTAGAGTTATTATTATATGTACGTGTAGAGTTATTATTATATGTACGGTGTAGAGTTATTATTATATGTACAGTGTAGAGTTATTATATGTACAGTGTAGAGTTATTATTATATGTACAGTGCAGAGTTATTATTATATGTACAGTGTAGAGTTATTATATGTACAGTGTAGAGTTATTATTATATGTACAGTGCAGAGTTATTATTATATGTACGGTGTAGTTATTATATGTACAGTGTAGAGTTATTATTATATGTACGGGTGTAGTTATTATTATATGTACGGTGTAGAGTTATTATTATATGTACGGTGTAGAGTTATTATTATATGTACGGTGTAGTTATTATTATATGTACAGTGTAGAGTTATTATTATATGTACAGTGTAGAGTTATTATTATATGTACAGTGTAGAGTTATTATTATATGTACGGTGTAGAGTTATTATTATATGTACAGTGTAGAGTTATTATTATATGTACGGTGTAGTTATTATTATATGTACGGTGTAGTTATTATTATATGTACAGTGAAGAGTTATTATTATATGTACAGTGTAGAGTTATTATTATATGTACAGTGTAGAGTTATTATTATATGTACAGTGTAGAGTTATTATTATATGTACGGTGTAGAGTTATTATTATATGTACAGTGTAGAGTTATTATTATATGTACAGTGTAGAGTTATTATTATATGTACAGTGTAGAGTTATTATTATATGTACGGTGTAGAGTTATTATTATATGTACAGTGTAGAGTTATTATTATATGTACGGTGTAGAGTTATTATTATATGTACAGTGTAGAGTTATTATATGTACAGTGTAGAGTTATTATTATATGTACAGTGTAGAGTTATTATTATATGTACGGTGTAGAGTTATTATATGTACAGTGTAGAGTTATTATATGTACGGTGTAGAGTTATTATTATATGTACAGTGTAGAGTTATTATTATATGTACGGTGTAGTTATTATTATATGTACAGTGTAGAGTTATTATTATATGTACAGTGTAGAGTTATTATTATATGTACGGTGTAGAGTTATTATTATATGTACAGTGTAGAGTTATTATTATATGTACAGTGCAGAGTTATTATTATATGTACGGTGTAGTTATTATTATATGTACAGTGTAGAGTTATTATTATATGTACGGTGTAGAGTTATTATTATATGTACAGTGTAGAGTTATTATTATATGTACAGTGTAGAGTTATTATATGTACAGTGTAGAGTTATTATTATATGTACGGTGTAGTTATTATTATATGTACAGTGTAGAGTTATTATTATATGTACAGTGTAGAGTTATTATTATATGTACGGTGTAGAGTTATTATTATATGTACAGTGCAGAGTTATTATTATATGTACAGTGTAGAGTTATTATTATATGTACAGTGTAGAGTTATTATTATATGTACAGTGTAGAGTTATTATTATATGTACAGTGTAGAGTTATTATATGTACAGTGTAGAGTTATTATTATATGTACGGTGTAGAGTTATTATTATATGTACAGTGTAGAGTTATTATTATATGTACGGTGTAGAGTTATTATTATATGTACAGTGTAGAGTTATTATTATATGTACAGTGTAGAGTTATTATTATATGTACAGTGTAGAGTTATTATTATATGTACAGTGTAGAGTTATTATATGTACGGTGTAGAGTTATTATTATATGTACGGTGTAGAGTTATTATTATATGTACGGTGTAGAGTTATTATTATATGTACGGTGTAGAGTTATTATTATATGTACGGTGTAGAGTTATTATTATATGTACGGTGTAGAGTTATTATTATATGTACAGTGTAGAGTTATTATTATATGTACAATGTAGAGTTATTATTATATGTACGGTGTAGAGTTATTATTATATGTACGTGTAGAGTTATTATTATATGTACGGTGTAGAGTTATTATTATATGTACGGTGTAGAGTTATTATTATATGTACAGTGTAGAGTTATTATTATATGTACAGTGTAGAGTTATTATTATATGTACGGTGTAGAGTTATTATTATATGTACAGTGTAGAGTTATTATATGTACAGTGTAGAGTTATTATTATATGTACAGTGCAGAGTTATTATTATATGTACAGTGTAGAGTTATTATATGTACAGTGTAGAGTTATTATTATATGTACAGTGCAGAGTTATTATTATATGTACGGTGTAGTTATTATATGTACAGTGTAGAGTTATTATTATATGTACGGTGTAGTTATTATTATATGTACGGTGTAGTTATTATTATATGTACGGTGTAGAGTTATTATTATATGTACGGTGTAGTTATTATTATATGTACAGTGTAGAGTTATTATTATATGTACAGTGTAGAGTTATTATTATATGTACAGTGTAGAGTTATTATTATATGTACAGTGTAGAGTTATTATTATATGTACAGTGTAGAGTTATTATTATATGTACAGTGTAGAGTTATTATTATATGTACGGTGTAGAGTTATTATTATATGTACGGTGTAGAGTTATTATTATATGTACAGTGTAGAGTTATTATTATATGTACAGTGTAGAGTTATTATTATATGTACAGTGTAGAGTTATTATTATATGTACGGTGTAGAGTTATTATTATATGTACAGTGTAGAGTTATTATTATATGTACGGTGTAGTTATTATTATATGTACGGTGTAGTTATTATTATATGTACAGTGTAGAGTTATTATTATATGTACGGTGCAGAGTTATTATTATATGTACAGTGTAGAGTTATTATTATATGTACAGTGCAGTTATTATTATATGTACAGTGTAGAGTTATTATTATATGTACGGTGTAGAGTTATTATTATATGTACAGTGTAGAGTTATTATTATATGTACAGTGCAGAGTTATTATTATATGTACAGTGTAGAGTTATTATTATATGTACGGTGTAGAGTTATTATTATATGTACGGTGTAGAGTTATTATTATATGTACAGTGTAGAGTTATTATTATATGTACAGTGTAGAGTTATTATTATATGTACAGTGTAGAGTTATTATTATATGTACGGTGTAGAGTTATTATTATATGTACAGTGTAGAGTTATTATTATATGTACGGTGTAGAGTTATTATTATATGTACAGTGTAGAGTTATTATTATATGTACAGTGTAGAGTTATTATTATATGTACAGTGTAGAGTTATTATTATATGTACAGTGCAGAGTTATTATTATATGTACAGTGTAGAGTTATTATTATATGTACGGTGTAGAGTTATTATTATATGTACAGTGTAGAGTTATTATTATATGTACAGTGTAGAGTTATTATTATATGTACGGTGTAGAGTTATTATTATATGTACAGTGCAGAGTTATTATTATATGTACAGTGTAGAGTTATTATTATATGTACAGTGTAGAGTTATTATTATATGTACAGTGTAGAGTTATTATTATATGTACAGTGTAGAGTTATTATTATATGTACAGTGTAGAGTTATTATTATATGTACAGTGTAGAGTTATTATTATATGTACAGTGTAGAGTTATTATTATATGTACAGTGTAGAGTTATTATTATATGTACGGTGTAGAGTTATTATTATATGTACGGTGTAGAGTTATTATTATATGTACGGTGTAGAGTTATTATTATATGTACGGTGTAGAGTTATTATTATATGTACGGTGTAGAGTTATTATTATATGTACGGTGTAGAGTTATTATTATATGTACAGTGTAGAGTTATTATTATATGTACAGTGTAGAGTTATTATTATATGTACAGTGTAGAGTTATTATTATATGTACAGTGCAGAGTTATTATTATATGTACAGTGTAGAGTTATTATTATATGTACAGTGTAGAGTTATTATTATATGTACGGTGTAGAGTTATTATTATATGTACAGTGTAGAGTTATTATTATATGTACAGTGTAGAGTTATTATTATATGTACAGTGTAGAGTTATTATTATATGTACAGTGCAGAGTTATTATTATATGTACAGTGTAGAGTTATTATTATATGTACGGTGTAGAGTTATTATTATATGTACAGTGCAGAGTTATTATTATATGTACAGTGCAGAGTTATTATTATATGTACAGTGTAGAGTTATTATTATATGTACGGTGTAGAGTTATTATTATATGTACGTGTAGAGTTATTATTATATGTACGGTGTAGAGTTATTATTATATGTACAGTGTAGAGTTATTATATGTACAGTGTAGAGTTATTATTATATGTACAGTGCAGAGTTATTATTATATGTACAGTGTAGAGTTATTATATGTACAGTGTAGAGTTATTATTATATGTACAGTGCAGAGTTATTATTATATGTACGGTGTAGTTATTATATGTACAGTGTAGAGTTATTATTATATGTACGGTGTAGTTATTATTATATGTACGGTGTAGAGTTATTATTATATGTACGGTGTAGAGTTATTATTATATGTACGGTGTAGTTATTATATGTACGGTGTAGAGTTATTATTATATGTACGGTGTAGAGTTATTATTATATGTACAGTGTAGAGTTATTATATGTACAGTGTAGAGTTATTATTATATGTACAGTGCAGAGTTATTATTATATGTACAGTGTAGAGTTATTATATGTACAGTGTAGAGTTATTATTATATGTACAGTGCAGAGTTATTATTATATGTACGGTGTAGTTATTATATGTACAGTGTAGAGTTATTATTATATGTACGGTGTAGTTATTATTATATGTACGGTGTAGAGTTATTATTATATGTACGGTGTAGAGTTATTATTATATGTACGGTGTAGTTATTATTATATGTACAGTGTAGAGTTATTATTATATGTACGGTGTAGAGTTATTATTATATGTACAGTGTAGAGTTATTATATGTACGGTGTAGAGTTATTATTATATGTACAGTGTAGAGTTATTATTATATGTACGGTGTAGAGTTATTATTATATGTACGGTGTAGAGTTATTATTATATGTACGGTGTAGAGTTATTATTATATGTACGGTGTAGTTATTATTATATGTACAGTGTAGAGTTATTATTATATGTACAGTGTAGAGTTATTATTATATGTACAGTGTAGAGTTATTATTATATGTACAGTGTAGAGTTATTATTATATGTACGGTGTAGAGTTATTATTATATGTACAGTGTAGAGTTATTATTATATGTACAGTGCAGAGTTATTATTATATGTACAGTGTAGAGTTATTATATGTACAGTGTAGAGTTATTATTATATGTACAGTGCAGAGTTATTATTATATGTACGGTGTAGTTATTATATGTACAGTGTAGAGTTATTATTATATGTACGGTGTAGTTATTATTATTGTACGGTGTAGTTATTATTATATGTACGGTGTAGAGTTATTATTATATGTACGGTGTAGTTATTATTATATGTACAGTGTAGAGTTATTATTATATGTACAGTGTAGAGTTATTATTATATGTACAGTGTAGAGTTATTATTATATGTACGGTGTAGAGTTATTATTATATGTACAGTGTAGAGTTATTATTATATGTACGGTGTAGTTATTATTATATGTACGGTGTAGTTATTATTATATGTACAGTGTAGAGTTATTATTATATGTACGGTGTAGAGTTATTATTATATGTACAGTGTAGAGTTATTATTATATGTACAGTGTAGAGTTATTATTATATGTACGGTGTAGAGTTATTATTATATGTACAGTGCAGAGTTATTATTATATGTACAGTGTAGAGTTATTATTATATGTACAGTGTAGAGTTATTATTATATGTACAGTGTAGAGTTATTATTATATGTACAGTGTAGAGTTATTATTATATGTACGGTGTAGAGTTATTATTATATGTACGGTGTAGAGTTATTATTATATGTACGGTGTAGAGTTATTATTATATGTACGGTGTAGAGTTATTATTATATGTACGGTGTAGAGTTATTATTATATGTACGGTGTAGAGTTATTATTATATGTACAGTGTAGAGTTATTATTATATGTACGGTGTAGAGTTATTATATGTACAGTGTAGAGTTATTATTATATGTACAGTGCAGAGTTATTATTATATGTACAGTGTAGTTATTATTATATGTACAGTGTAGAGTTATTATATGTACAGTGTAGAGTTATTATTATATGTACAGTGCAGAGTTATTATTATATGTACAGTGTAGAGTTATTATATGT